>NW_006239090.1:950738-964812 GCF_000226075.1 Solanum tuberosum | reverse complement strand
TCTGTTTTTTTCCTTTCTAAAGACTTCCAATTCATCACTATTGTAATCACTAGGAATAGGTTCATTCTGATCCTCATCCTCCTCATTTGATTCACAATCAGTTGCTACCTCTACTGGCACAGCAGGGTAAGGCTTGTTCAGGTCACAAATATTAGGAATAACAGCAGTAGCTTCACCCTCATCTACAGCAAATAATTGAAGAACACTAAACTGACTAGACATAGCAGATTGTAGAGTCCTAATGCTTGAATCATCCTCAAGCAAATAATATCTACCAGTTGGCTTTGTTACTAACAATTGTTTTACAGCCCTAAACCCACATTTCTCAATGAACTCTGAGCAAATGTCAATATATGACAGCAAATCCACATCATAACCATGCCAGGTTTCATTCAATTTTTTAATGTATACAACTTGAGGAGAAAGGACCCACTTGCCCCCATAGTTAAATACTAAATCCACTTTTTCGGTCATTCTTCAAATTTTTCACATGGCAGACAAAAAAAGGGAAAAGGAATTGTCAGCCATAAACAAAACAAGTTATAGGAAAACTAACATTATTTAATTTGAAGATAAAGGTAGTAAAGTTATAGGGACCACTAACACTATTTATTTCAACTTCACATAGAATGCAACACTAAAACAAACAAAAAAGTGCACAAATTGGGAACAATAAAGTCATACACATACCAGTCACACACATACCTAACTCGAGAAAACAATCTATAAAACATGTAAAAGCAATAAAAGGCCCTAACATCAGAAAACAATGTATAATGTCAACACTACACAAACTTCACAACACGTACAATAGACCAAATGCAATAAAAAATCGAATAAAACTAAACCCTAACTATTTACGAAATACATTTAATCGAACAATCATTACACAATATTTATGAAAATTATTAAGAGTAAGTCTTCAGTTCTTACTTTATCGGAGTAGCAAAACGATTTCTTCACTTTTTACTTGAACATCGCGGCAGATCCAAGAACTGATGAAGTTGGGGGGAAATGTTTAGGGTTTTGTTTAAAGAAATGGGTAATGGGTGTTTTATTTGGATGGGTTGGGTATTTTGAAGATGGGTCGGGTGGATCCGGGTGGATAGGGTGGTTTGGATCAAATAAATTAGGCTTTAATTAATTAAATTTCCAACCAATTACAACATGCCACGTAATAAATGAAATAATTAAATATATTTACTAAGTAGTCCGTTAGTCAAAAGGGCAAAATAGGTCCCTAGAGGTTAACCCCAAGGGTATTTTGAGGCCGAAAGGTAAACGAGGGGTATTTTTGTACCAATTCTGATACTATAAGGGTATTTTAGACCCTTCTCCCATTATTTTATTACATTTTAATTTAGTGTAGGGAAAATGATAATCCAACTTTGCACTTTGGAACTTTTCACTTTTAATAATATAATATACTAGTTTTTGGGCACGTGCTTTGCGTCTGTATCCCATATCATTGAGTAGATAAGTTTAAAAAATCATATTATTATTTTTAAGTTCTATGTTTGAATTATGAAAATATTTAATGCTGATCTTATTCGGTTAGGTCAATGAAGAAAATGTTCTTGTCCCATGAAAAGCCTCAAATACCTTTTTGTACTTTTTGGTTTGCCTCAATGCCTTTTTTTTAATTTCTATATTTGGCTCTAACAATAATAATCTTATTATTCATTGACATATACATTCATTATAGTAAGAAATAGATGATAAATTTATACAAAGTAATTGAGAAAAATGAACATACATCATATATCAACTATTTTCCTCTATTGATTATTTTAAAGGTGAGGGTTATACATATTTCTATTTTATAAGTCCATTAAAATTATATTTGTTTCGTATAAATTTAAAAATAATTTGCATATATAAGCGATAAACAAACTTAACAAAAACAAACAAACTTTATTTACTAAAGCTAATCGTTATTTGGCAATCAAGGCCAATAACAAAAAAGTTTACAACTCATAGCGACTCACAAAGTTTCATTTTAATTTTGCTAATAATTAAAGTATTAATTTACTTACAAATTCGATAAAAATAAATGTCAAAAAATGTTAAAGAAAAATTTTTAATTCGACGAGAGGGAGTTGCTCGGATGGTAAGCACCCCTCACTTCCAACCCAAAGGTTGCGAGTTCGAGTCACCAAGGGAGCAAAAAGGGGTGGGAGCTCCTAGGGATGATAAAAAAAAAAAAAAACTTCATTCGTAGTTACAATTGTACGAAACACCAACACTGCATATTTACTGCTGGAACTTCTGACATTGAGGAAGAGGTTGATGAATCTCAGAGTGAGGGAATAACTCTTACAAAATGGAGAGTCAGACAAATATTGCGACAAAGAAGACAAAGACCTCAACAAGACTACATGAATAATGACTACCATAAAATGATGATCGATGTTATTACAATGGAAAGCCTACCAAATTAGACAGAATTGTCCTGAACTCAAAAGAAGGAGCCATAGGAAGAATGGGGATCCAAAGAGTCTTGGAGAGTGGAGCAATGAAAACGCATTGGAAGAAGATCATGCCGAAACAACAAATATCTGCTTTATGGCAAGGGGAGAATCAAGCGAGGTAAGACAACATGATTGTCGTAATTGTAATTATTTACAAAATTCTCTAGATATGGTTATCAATGAATTGCAGAAGGTTACTAATGAATATAATAATTACGCCCGACACTCGTGTATTTAGGTATACACTCCGAAACAGGTACCCTTAAATCAATTGAACTAGATCGGTGTAAGTTTCACCTTCAAATCATTAACTATGTTTTGATTTAACTGCACGTGCGAGGGTTCGAACAGGCGATTTAACACATAAAAATTGATTCCCTGCATACAGAAAATACAATAGTATGAAACTACACTTACATTAAGTTACATTACATTAACTATTTTGAGTTGGCCGCAACTTTGACTCGCCCTCAGCTCTAGCTAGTCTCCAGCACATTAGGTTCCAATGTGAGCTATTCATTCTAGCTCGTGTTGGATTCTCTCGGTCGTGGCATGATGTCCTTAGTTTTCGGACACAAACTACTTTATTTATTTTGATGTCTTTTATACTCTTAGACTTAGTATTTGGGGTTTAGATGTCCTTGATGTGATGAGTTTCAGGTTTCGGAAAACGATATTTAATAGACTTTAGTGGATTTTGTATTTCTTACATTAATAAGATTTGAGCTTCCGCATTATGGTTAGTATTTCGTAAGTTGAACAATTAATATAAGTTAGGGTGTGATTTCGTTGCTTCCCCCACCTAGGAGGTTAAGTGAGGGTACCACTCATGACTCATTTTAGGTCGTGACAAACTTGATATCAGAGTCTTAGGTTCAACGATCTCATCACACGAGGACAAGTCTAGTAGTGTCTTGTAGAACAGTATGGGGACGCCTTTACTTTTCTTCGAGAGGCTATATGACTTTAGGAAAAATCCATTCTTTCCTTCTTTCGTGCAATTACTTGAATCAAATCGGTATCTAAATATCTCTAAAAACAGAATATAGCATTGAAAATATCTCTAAAAATACTATTCTACCTGTAGTTGTAGAGAGAAAAATGTATATATTCTGGACTCCATTAAAAGTGCCGATGAACACATGTTTAGCCTCTATCTCTAAAGATCTATTAATATGTTACAAAAATTTAATCATTCAAATATGTGTCTCATTGAAAAACTTGCCACACTTAATTAAGCTAGTCATTGATCTGCCAAAGTCAAACTACAATTTACAATTGCAAAATAAATTCACTCAAGATAACTAATCAATGCTCTGGGAAGTTCATAAGTTTATTTACTGTATTTATGACAACTTTTCACTTCAAAATTACAACCACTTCTTTGAATTCAAGTGAAATAAATTGGAGGAAAACAACATACACTTTTACAATTTTTTGTAACATTTAAAAATTTCCCACCAAAATATTTTGTTATAAAAAATATCTCTTCTCCTTCTTCAGGAAATTTGTTCAAATCAATTTTGCCTGCTGCAATATGCTTAATTTTTCCCTCATTAACTAACGAAATGCTTTATGAGTAACTTAAAAGGATTATGTAACTCCCCAAGTATAATAAATGTATTGTCTGGTTCCCAAAAGGATGAATTACAGCTTACTAGAAATTTTCAAGAAGTTTAAATGAGGATATAATAAGAAATTTTTTTTGTCCTTTCTTGATTTGTCAAAATGGACAAGTAAATAGGAACAGCTAAAAGAAGAAATATGAACAAGTAAATAGGGACAGATGGAGTATTAGATGAAAAACTATACATCAAAAAGGGTATATTGATAGCGTTATAATTACTTTATATTAATAATATATAAATCAAAGTAATATTATAAAAGAATATCAAAACAAGAGAAGTAAGCATATAGTAATGTCATACGACAAAGAAGATGAGTGTTATCAAGCCAAACTTGGAGGGAGTTCTTTGAAATTATCTCGTCTTAGTTTTATTAAACAAAATAAAGGAGAACATGGGCCATAACTTACAAAACATGGACTACAACTTACAATTATGACCATCTAATAGCAGCATCATATACTTTACATAAATATTAAATGAAATATCATTTCATGTCCGGTACTCGACCAGAAAAAGTTTACACGTCACTTAGGAGCCCTACCCACATTCCAAAGGCGCCACTTCAATTGACATGTATTATTTCTTTCCTTAAACATAAAAATAGTGGTACTATATTTATACTGAGGGGAAGTACTTGGAAAGGCCATAAGGGAGAGAATAGAACTCTTCACTTCTAGGATCTTTGTCAAAATGCTTGAACTTTGCCCACCAATGCCTTCCACTGTCTTTCTTGGTGTTGACATGTTTTCGAGCAAGAGTTAAGTCCAAGAACAATGCCACAATTCCTGCCACTGTGGCAGGAGACGTGAAGATTACTTGCATTATTTTGTTAAACTGCAATTAGTTTAAAGGCCAAAAATTATTGTCATTCAATTCAGTTACATATATATAAAACTTGTTGCATTGAATGTAAAATGAATATGACACATGTGGTGCTTACCCAGGCAGAGCCAGAGCGAACGGGACCATCACCAGTGGTTATCACATAACCATTGAAGTATTGTGGCACAGAAAGACCCAAGTAGATAGACAAACCTAATATAAATGTAGTCCTGAAGCTGTTGAGATTGCAAAATTGAAGTAATCCAAGACCAGCAGAAGCTGCATTAACCGATCAAACGTCAGAATATAAGGCAAAATAAACAGCATACACCTTGAATGAAACAAGTATATTCTCATTTTTATTGCACAAATTCTCTTGAAGATTTTAGTTTTTGATGTTGATTTTCCATGCTTAATATCTGAATGGTGATCGAGAATTAGATTACACAAAACCAAAAAAAACTAGCTGAGAGGTGTTTGCGCAGAAATTTCTTGAAGAACCATATATAGACTACACTAGAAATATTGAAAGCAATGACATACACATGAAGGCAAACATGACACAGTACAAAGCTCCAACAATTGGCAGAGGTATGGAAGCTAGAACAGCTCCAAATTTTCCTGTTCATGGACAAAAATGTTCAACAATTAGTCTCAAACTGAAATTCTGCAATTACACAGACGAGAAATGAGATATGGATTCACCAGTATAAACCGTAAAATACTTCTATTAACAAATTTTGCATCAAAGAGAATAACTTAAGACGAGGGATAAAGTGACCAAAAATACTGATAGATCACTGCAGATACCCTTATTTAATCGATGTAAAACTTTACCTCTAATGCTCTCCTGTATGCTTAAGTAGAGTTTTTAGGTTTGGTGTTTGGAGTTTGTGAGATAGAAGCATGGAGTAGTAGAATAAGTTGAGAAGACAAAAATATCTCTTACACTTACACACCTACTGTATTTTAAGTCGGCTTTTTGATGTGTTTGGCTTCGATTTACCACGACTAAGTTTTTCATTCAAATTTGGACTTAAATTTTTTTTTTTGTCGAAGAAAAGTAGTAATAGGATGAGTTGAGAAGAGAAGAAATATAGTTGTCTAAGAAAAAGAGGAGAAATGGCCCAAGAGATTTGCTTATCAATGTTCTTACTCTTAAATTACTGGACTATCTTACTTACCTAACACGGAAAAGAAAAGCATAAATATTGCAGACATTTGAATCACTCTTCTGCTTCCAACTCGAGTCATTGCCAAAAGACCTACATTTTCACTGCATAGATCACAAGAGAAAAATACTAGATGATGTAGTCAACTATCTAACTTTACTAGCATGAAATTCTCAGCGATGATTTACTTTATAGAGACTACAAAATGACTGGAACAATTAGTTTCATAATACTAGTAATCCTCTTTCCTGACCGAACTTTTGCTCTTGATTAGGACAGTAGTATGAAATTTAACACAAAGTAAATGTTCTACTTTAAGCGTTCCGTAGGAAAAAATGATGTTTGAAATTAGATGCTGTGGAGTAGATATATTACACTGACACTGTAGATCCACTTGCAGTTCCCCATAGACCACTCAGCAAAATGCCTAATCCCTGGATGTCACGAAAAGCAAATTGATGTGAGCAGAGAAATTTTACAATTGAAGAAAGATTAGTCGATGACAAGTGTAAATATCATCCAGCTGGTACATCTACGAACCAGCCAACCAGCACCACGGCTAATTACTGAACCCGGTGTATGTGTTACACTTCCATATCTTGCAGCTGCTATAAATGCTCCAGTAGACTGTCGAAATAACAACAATAGGAATACTTAATAGAAAATTCTATGGAAGCATGTTCTCCACAAATATGTCTCATCAAAGACTTCAGAGTTTAGTGCCTAACAAGGATAAATAACATCTTTAAAAAAAATCTGTTAGCTTTATGTATCTTATACATGGAAAAACTGTTTCTCGAAGGAAAAAATATATATTTTTCATTATAGTTTTTACTAGCAAGAGAGAAACCTGAACCAAGTTAGAACTGTATATAGACCTCGACAAGAGAAACCAAAGCTGCAGCCATCATTACAAAGACATCTCCAGCATCAACTTTCGGAGCACCCCATTGCCATGGATAAGGTACCTTTATCCTGTATTTCCGCAAGTCAGTGAAAGCAGAACCAAATCAAAGCAAATCACTTAAAACTCTATAGAGAAGAGTTCGATGAGGAAAGAAGTTAAACACAATATCAAATTGTAGTTGACCTAAAATCCTCGAAACGAAGCTTCTATCGTTACCAATGATCTTATACTTCAAATATCTACCACTTCAGGATATCATTTTGTTCATAATCAATACCATTAAAGGACAAGGATACGAATTAACTAAAACGCAAGGTTAATGTAGCATACCATGAAGCTCCACTGATGAGCCCAGACCGATCCACACGGCAACTGAATTGAGTCTGTGGAGGTCTATTGTTGTATGCACCTGTCACAGTGAGAATTGCTGCATATGCCCACACTATAGCAACTGATAATAGGACAGCAAATCGTTCAAAGATGGGACGCTTTAATTTCCACATGTGAGGAATGTACTGCACAGACATTTATTTCCCATATATTAGACTACTGGCATAACTATTAGAATTCATTCAAAGAAATTCATCTGTATGGAAACTCAATGCTGTTTATTAAAGAAATGGCTTACTTGAGACAACAATATTAGTATTATTAACCCTGGAAGACCAATTTCAACACATTCTGCCAGCTGAATCAACAGAAATGAAAAAGAGGTTAGTAAATCCAATGATGAAAAAGGAAAAACAGATAGATACTACTTCATGGAAATAAAATATGTTACAAATTGACTAGAGGCCTTCTACATGTGTACTATCGATGTATATAACCAATTATACTTAGTGAAAGGCATCAACGGCCTATCTAAAAGATAGAGATCAACAATCAGAAGTCTTACAAGCGGAAAACCATGCGTATATAGGCCAAGGCCTACAAGCAACACCGGTGGAGCTGCAGAGAGAGGGGATAGGACCCTACATTGTTAAACAACGCTGTAATAAGACTTTTTTTTTTCTTAACAATACAAACACGAATAGGATGGAAATGAAGGATAAATCCTGCAAAATGAACACCTTATGACAATTCTCCAGAGTCCGAGAAAGCCAATTAATATGGGAAGTATGGATGCAATCATCAGAGCTCCCTGCATTCCTCTCATCGAATGTATAAACCTCTGAAGAAAATGATCAAAACAAAGTCGGGATCAAACTCAAACATAAAAACAGGAAACTGATGCAACAAGATGGAATATGCCAACCTCGCGAGGGTCAAGATATGTATTGTATCTACTTGATAATGCAACAAAAGTAGCTGGAATTATGAATGTGAATGATCCACCTATCACCACAGGAAGCCGGGTTCCGAACAAAGACTGCAAAAGAGTATTCAGCCCAGCAACAAAGAGCAAAGTTTGAATTACTTGAGCTTTCTCCTCCTGAAAGACATAATTTTGAAACCATTATTGTAAGTACACTAGTCCTCCATGTGCCCGAACCTGTAAACCCAAATTGCTCTTCAAAATGATTGATAAAGTAAATACTTACATTGCCACCACCCATTTGAGGAACAACGATAGTCGGGATAATAACAGTAGTTCCCAGCATAACGATGTAGTGCTGAAAACCCAGAATAATGGCCTCCGCTGCATATTATTTGAAGAAGTGGACAGTCAACAGCTTGTATTCTGTCTTCCGATCACACGAAGAGGACAACATAAATTTTTTTGTATTGGCTTTCCACTTGTGATTTCAACGTACATTTAGGCATTTAAACAAAGAAAAACTTGAGGCTTAATTAGGTAACATGAGTATGAAAGTGATCAAATCAGAACATCTGATCCCTTTGATGATCAAAATGCATAACAATCCTAAGAATCATGAATTTGACTATATGCAGCAGCAGATCCATAATTTAGACACTACAGGCTCTTGAGAGAGTGTATTTTGAAATGTACATCTAACTCAATTTATTCTTGTTTTTTTGCACACATATACAGGGCTCGACTTTGAATCACTGGTCCTGCCAAACCCACAAGCTCGTGGTTGAATCCGCCACAGGCTATATGATCCAATCTGTTCAATTCAAATCTGTTTCATTTCATTACTAGATATTTTGTCTATCACTTCACATAAATTTGATTGGGTAACCCGAACTCAAGGAACACCATAACACTTAAAAGGATCCAAACAACACACATGCTCTTCAGGCAATGAAAATGGAAACAGAGAGTCGCGTTTTCACAAGACTAGAGGATTGAAAGTAATAAAAACCAATAAAATGCAGGACCCTGGAAGCTTTACTAGCTCAAATGAGGAAAGCTAGTGAACAAAATTATGAAATAAAAAGCAAGAAAATTAACATGTATGTATAGGTTCAACTAATCAATCAACTTTTCAGTCTTAAACTAGTTGAGATCAAGAAAGTAATGTGTAACACAAATTACGTACGCCACGAAGGGTTGCTGTTAACACAATAATCAACTCCTGGCAATTGGTCCTTCACTGGATGTGGCACCAATTCATCAGCTTTCACCTGTGGCGCCATCGCTTTTGTTTTATCTCTAAGTTAACTCTAACAACACTAGTTCAAACATGCTAAATTTATATCAGATTAGCATGGACTACGTAATCAAGGGCTATTCTTATCTTTAGCTCAAATTATTATATATATAAACAGAAAGGACTGAGAAATTTCAAAGTAGGTAATCATCTACTACATTCGTACTCATTATGAAACATGAAAAAGGAGTTAGTGGTTCAGAACCATGTGTGTATTTAAAATTTCTTTTATGTTTACATAATTTGAGTGAAAAACAATGAATTTAGTTGAACCAGCAATATTCAGATTTGACCACAAAATTAAATTCAAATGAGGAAGAAGAAAATTGACAAGTTGAACAATTATAGAGTAAGATATGATTAGGCAGTGATGTTGAGAGTTAAGCTAGTTAACAAACTTTTAAAATTTTATATGTTTACTCTTTAAAAAGTTTGGTGATTTGAACAAATATCATACTTTTGTGCTAGTGTGTTTAAGTTTTGAAACCATTTTAAATTTGTTAAAAAAAATAGTTTGTGGGTCAAATTTTGGTCACAATTGCATGCGGATCACAAGGAATAGAGACGAGCCAAGATTTTTAGTTTATGAGTTCCTGATCATAATTTTTTTTGTTTATCGGTTTTTGAATAGATTACTTATATATATATTAATTATTTTTTGGAAAAATTGTGCCTTCATACAATTGGGAATGGACCTTAAAACACATGATCAAATAAGACATTACCCGATCCAAGCTGATACATTTACGAAGAATGGTTCGATTCTTTAGTGTAAAATTTTGCGAGGTACTTTTACATAAAAGCTATTTTCATTGCAGTGTACGGTGCTAGCTAGTAGTCACTTCACATGGTAATACCTATTTTTCTCGTGAAAGAACAAAAAAATGTTACTATAGTAAGTATTCCATTTACATTACAGTATTGGATTGAAGTTTAATATCTTAAATTTATTGGGTATTGAACTTCCAATTATAGATTATGGGTAATGAGTAGAAGCACGCAATAAGCTTGTCGGAAAATTTGTCAAATTGTTTAACTTGGCACTGTTGAATGTATTTGTTTCAGGTCAAACATTTTGATAATTTTGTCCTCATTTTTATTTTTATTTTTGGTTTCCATCCGGTGTCCAAAGCCCACATTGGAGCTCCGATTAAATTCGGATCGCACTCTGCAGTGCCCATTCAGGGGTGGCACTCCCAACAAGATTTTCTCCATACCCAGGGCTCGAACTCAAGACCTCTGGTTAAGGGTGAAACACTCCCACCAGTGCATCACAATCCATGTTGGTGTCCTCATTTTATTTCTCATTTGCTTTTGAAAAAAAAAACATTTTAGAAATATCAAACTGAAATTGAAAAAATCAAATAGAATAGAATTAATTTGATTCAGTGTTCGTTATATATGTATTTTTCCAAAATCAAAGAATCGAATGTCCATCCCTAAATGGATCTGACCGTTAGTTAGAATTGACAAAATAGTTAGTTAGCGAATATGTTTACGGATGGCAATAGGGCGAGGTGGGTTTAAGGCTACATGGGGCTGGATGGGTTTAAGGTTGTACGGGACGGGTTAAAGTGGATTTTTTAAAAATCAATGCGGGGCAGAGCAAGTTGCGGGTATATGTGATTTATGTGGGTTCAAGCTTAATTTTGACTTTGCTACATGTAAGAGTGATAGAGTATTATTATTAAGATAATTTCTTTAAAGCTACTAAAATATTCAAGATATTAAATGAAAATGGTTCAATAAAAAATAATATAATTTCTTACATGTTTCCCGATTGACCTCTAAAAACTAAATTGTAAAGTCATTATCTATTAAATTAATACGACTTAATGAAAAAATGAATTTATTTTTAGTATCAAACTTAACTAGAAAAAAATATTAAAAAAGTTATGCGGGGCTGGTTCATGCGGGGCCAGACTATGCTGAACGCGTTGAAAATAAAAAAGAAGTTATTTTGCGGGACAGGGAGGGGCAAATTAATTTTTTTGCGGGTTAAGCTCAACCCGCCCCACCCCATTGCCATTCCTAAATATGTTGAGTCTTGAGTATTTATTCAATTGTAATAATCATTCTTGGCCTTTATGAAATACAATTACAAGTTCCTTTCTATATTCTCTCTTCAAGTGTTTTTTGGGTTTCCCACCCGGTGTCCGGAGGCCATATTGGAGCTCCGACTAAATTCGGATCGTGCTTTGCAGGGCCCATTCGGGTGTGACACTCCCAACATGATTTTCTCCATACCCAGGGCTCGAACCCGAAACCTCTGGTTAAGGGTGAAACACTCCCACCAGTGCACCACAACCCATGTTGGTTCTCTCTTCAAGTTTACAACTTCTCTAATTGCCTTTATTTATTCCAATCTTAAGACTGTCATTAATTAAAATTTAATTGCAACTCAACCTTTTTAATTTTTATTAACAAGAGGATCTTTGTGTGATTATTCAATATATCATATTTTATTTCATGCACACAAAAAAAAAATCAATTAAAAATTCATATGCACTACCAAGTTTTTTTTTTTTTTTTGTTTTTTTTACGCATTGATTTAACTTATGTGCACTACCAAGTCCCAAGCATCACACCCTTTCTTACAAGGATTAGGACATTCATGGGAGTACCTAATTTCTTATCATATGTAGCCTAATAAACATGCAAATTCCAATTATATATATGTAAATACGAAGCACATTTTGGATCAACATATATACAAAACAATCATCATGCATGCCCATATTTCATTTGTTAATAATCAAATACTTCTAGAATCAGAAAATATAATTATATTAGGTTGTAATTAACTACTAGTTTTTTAGTAGGGAAATGAATCTAACAAACAAATCTACCCTAAGAAAGGCAATCTCAATTTCTTTAATTTATCTTTCTCTACACACTCACTTAATTTTCATTTCTAGGTTGCGTTGTTTACATGTTGATTCAAATTCTATAATGTTAAACTAATGTACATATTTACACAAAGTGACATGCTTAAGATTATTTGACAGATTAAACATCTTTTACCACAATTTAAGATGAGGGATTGAAGATCTGAAGAGCAGCCAACCTTAATTATTCACATAAATTTAGGTAGGCAGAAAGCATACTAATTTGCCAACTTTATTACTAACGTAGCTTAACAACAAAAAACAAGTTAGAATATATGAAAATGAGTTTTAAGTACTAATATACACCATAAACAAGGCCATGCTAACCTTTTGCTTTATGGGTGTTATATTTTACTAAAGTTGGAAAATCAATTAAGTAATTAATACACTCTTAATAAAAGTTATGGACTATGACATAAATTTTATTTCTTATTTTGTTTCGTTCATTTCTGGAACATATCATATTGAGAAAAATACTGAAAACACTCTTGACAGCTTAAAAATACACACCATTTTATTTGACTGACTAAATTTAGTTATACCCTCGATCTGCCACCACATTACATAGCAAGTGGTCTCAAACTATTATAAGAGCATGCAACTCTTAATAAAAAATCGAGAGAAGTGTTGAATACACCTTAAACTTGGCGAGAATTTAAGGGTATACTTTACTCATGTTGTAAGATCGGGGGTGTATTTAAGTTCAGTTAGTAGATAAAATTAAGACTGTCAATAGGTCAAGGATGAAACTATTAATTTACACCGACTTTAGGGATGTTTTCAGTTAACTTAGAAAGTACTAGGAAGATATATTAGTAATTACAACTTTTAAGACTGGCGGCCAAACGAATGCAAGTGTTAGGCGGGAAAGGTGCACCTACCAAATACAAAAGTTATAAATGGAGAAAAATATATATTGTTCTTATATATATAATAATTAAAATAAGAGGTAGTTCACCTATAGCCTACTTTTTATTTTCTTATATGAAGATATTAATGGGAAAACCAAAAGTTACAAAAGAAAAAGAAAAAGAAATGGACCAAGAACTTCAAAATAAATAGGTCCCTTCAAGTTGATAAGTTTCAAATTCTTGGGAGTAGTTGAAACTTACAAACTGATTTGGATTAATTGATTTGCCAAGTTAACAACCAATTTTAACAATTAACACCTTCTTAGATTATTAATTATCAAACAGCTGAATTTAAAATATTATGTAAGTTAAATAATTCTGTTAATTAGGGTGACTAGGTGGGTTGGATCACATTAATAAAATATTAGTTATTCTAATAGTTTGTTGTTGATGTTATTTTGTAAAATCGTTTTTGTTATTGTTAGTGCACTCGAAAAATAGCGGTGACGATTTTCAAAAATATATATTATTTTTTTGTCTATTCATGTTGCCTTGATGTTAAATTCCATCAATTTTTCTATCGTAATATAATTTATTGTAGGAAAAAAAGTCTGAAATGTAAGCTGTCAAAAGGACAAAACAAATGACGTAAGCACTTACGTCAAAAAAAGAAGAAGATAAAAAGAGAATAATCTTATCTCTTTCTACTTTATCTCTTTAGTCAAAACGAGATATATATATATATATATATATATATATATATATATATATTGTGGGAGT
>NW_006239090.1:919656-948809 GCF_000226075.1 Solanum tuberosum | reverse complement strand
ATATATATTTATTGAGGGAGTATAATTAATTGTGTTTCCTTTGAGTATAACTAGAAACCTAACAAAAAACGCGACCATGATGACTGAATGAAAGTTCGTATGCAATCAAAATATACATATTTTTAAATCGTTTTATTTTTAAAGAAAACAAATAAAAGACTAGCTAAAATTAAAGAACTAAATCAATTTGGTTAGGTTAGGTTCTCTATAGTATTATATATTTTTTGGTTTTTTAGTTTTATGGCTATTGCTGTTGGCGATCGTGATAGTGAATGCACAAGTTATTGCACTAATTAAAATGGAGTACTTATAATTCCAATATCTTTCCAAGTCCCTCAGATCTCATGATTCTAACTGTGACAAGTCTCAAGTAGGATAATTGAGTTATATAAGATCTCAAAACATAATTTCAAGTGTGATTCCTTTTTTTTTTTTTAAAGATTCTTTTTTCCTTAAAACAGAAGGATTTAATTTATATTAATAGATGTTGGAATGTATGTGTCCACTAATTATGATGGGACCAGGTCCTTAACACAATTACGATGAACAGAAAATAAATACTGAAGGTAAAGATAACACACACAACTTTACGTGAAAACCTCCTTGCTCAAGAGAGTAAAACCACGACCTGTCTCACAGGATTTTCAAACTGCTTTTACTAAACTTCACAAGCCAAAGTAAAACCCAGTTTACAACACACACGAGATTAACTTCCTAATCTCTATTCTGAGTAATACACTATCACTCAATGAGCCAAAGCAATGTCTGCATTGCCCACTATACTAACCCAACTGATTAATATAGACTTTGATGTAAGACCACTATAAGAAAAGTACTGATTACCTGGTGATTTTCCTAGGGATAACATAGTAAAATCCGCAGGTAACTTGATTACCTGCGAATTTTCTCACAAAATGAAATTCGATGGAAAAACCTTCGTAGGTAACTCTTACCTGCGGATTTATACAAGCCCTAGGTAATTTACCTGGGGAATTAAAATCCGCATGTGTTACCTGCGGATTTATCTACAATACATAACAAAAATTCTTGCAAATTTCTTACCAAAATTTCTTATAAAAACGAAATTTCTTGGGGATTTTCATAGAAATATTTCGCAAGCAATTCCCTATGAAGATTCCCAAGTAAATCCGTAAGCTTTTGGAGATAAAATTTTGTGAAACAAAAGGAAAGTTCCTGTAGATATATATGAAAATATTGCTCAAGATAATTCCTATGAAAAGAAACCCACAAGAACTAATAAAAAATATCACTTTCATTCAACAAAAAATATAATTCATAATTATAATTTCTATGAAAAGAAACCTGCAAGATCAATATTTTATGATTCTTAAACGGACAAAAATAAAATACAACTCAAATTTGAATCCTAAATAGTACTATCAACTATCTCAATCCTCACTTTCATTCACGCTATCAGAGTCACGGGTAGAACCACTGTCATTCACTCTATCAGAGTCATCACCACTTTCATCCTCATCATAAGCTTGATTGCCCATTTGAAGATGATGTGTTGTATACGTTCAAACCTGACCAGAATTATGAATGAATAAACTTGATACACCACACAGATTCCAAGAACAACCTTAACAACCTTAGCCACGTCTCACTTTGTGTGATTTCATTGATTTCAGAGGCAAGTTTTTTCTAACATCTTGAAAAATTTGTATCATCCATGCAGATGCCATTTTCTCAAAATTACGTCTTATAGCATCAGTATAGTGAGGGAGCCATTTGAATTTCTTATGTATATAGCAAATAAAAACTGCATTAGTTATACAAGCTCACACCACCTGCATTAGACACTTGAGAATTGTTAGAGTGTTGCAAATGGTAACGTTATTCTGGGAGATTCTTTAACAGATGAAATAATCTTCCTATTTCATTTGAGTTTAGATAATATATATGATCTCTCACCATCGTGAATGTACCTCATCTAGTACGATACATCGATACATATCACTTCACAGTTCCAGATATAACTAAGACAGTCATCTAAGATAATAAGCAGCAGGAAGAAAATTCGTTTTCGAATTAACAAAACAAACAATGCATTTGCTGCACTTCTTGACTAGAATCACTTCCAAACTCAATCACATAACTAACAGTAAACTAACTAGAATTCTTTAACTGTCACTCAGTGCTTAAAAAACAATTGTAAAGTCCAAACCTTTAAATTTTCAGAGGAGAGAAAATAAATCATACCCTTTTCCTGGACCCATTTCTTTTGCAGCTCCATATTTTCCACAAGCAACATCCGCCTGGAAAAATAAGGGAATACTTTCTAGACGTTAACTAGACATATCAAATATACAGAAAGACAAGAAATTGCACTTAAATAAACTCAAAACTCACTGCACCCTCGAGGTCTGCAAGCATGGAAAATATGACATCACAAGATGCTACAACCTCCTCAGGGGATGATTTGTATCTGCAGAAAAGAACCTCAAGTTACCTTGAAATGCAAATTATCCAAAGAACCACAAGTTACCATGAAATGGAAATTACAAGTACAAGAAGTAACAACAGTCAAGAAATTTTTTAAGTGATCTCATACAAGGCGATACAAGCATAGGCATAAATCTTTCTTTTTTCAATTGTTAAGGATTAGCATAGATTACCATTGGCTACTTCATTGTTGGGTAATCTAAGTTTAAACACACATTTCCTGGAGGCCAACACAAACAAACTTAAGTCTGCAGCATAACCAAAATTGGCATATACTTGCTTTGCACCCAAGGAGATAAGGGGTTCACATTTGCTCTTGGTCCTATTCCAAACTGTCACATCACAGCGTTGTCCAGTGATTTATGAAGTTCACAAAGCAAAAGCTCATTGAAATCTATCAAATTAGTGTATCAAAGTAATAATTGGAACATACCCTGCTTTTATGAGATTTTGTGCCATTTGTTGTCCATAATTCCAAGACCTAGAAAGCCAATACTTATTGGAAGATCATCAGCTACAGAAAACTAAATTCCATCAGACAAAATAAACACCTAATTTTTTGTCAATAGTAAATAGCATCCTAAAGAGGTATAACTCGACACAAAATGACACCATAAAAGAGGAAATCAGGTTTTTTTGTTAATCAATAATTTCATCCTAATTTCAATTTTCGCCTGATGTCATGCTTCCATGATACTTTCTTCTTGCTTTCAGGTGAACGGATCAAGACAAATGCCTTGAAAATTTTCTATTGCTATTAGTTGATGGTGCCAAACTATACATTACAGTACTGTAAAATTACAAAATATTAAGGTTTTTCGTAATAGACAGCCAATAGTAGCAGGCGTTGACAACATCTCTAATTGTCAAACAAAATCACTTCACGTATTAGGCCGTCTCTAATTGTAGAACATAAACTCACATCAACTAAATTTTTTTTGAAGATGAGAACAAATTGAAGAGATTCTAGAACAAACATCATTTGCAAGATATTAAAATTCAATAAGCTATAGAGAAGAAACATAATAAGGACATGCACTCATCTTCTCCAAGTATTTAAGCAAGAGCTTTTATTTGCGAAAAAAGTTACTCGATTTTCATCCAAACTAAAACAGTAAACAAAAATTTACAGATTAACCTCACAGAGCTTGAAATTTGTAGATTAACCTCAATTAATGGGTAGATTGACAAGCAAATCTTCCGATCTGTAGTCCTTTACTTCGGAAAAATTCACTCGGAGAGAAGAATGAGGTCCTCTAGAAGAGTTTTGAGATGAGCTTTGGATGAACTTGGAGCTTGGAGCTTGGGGCTACACCGATTCAGATCGTTTCCACCATTGTATCTCCATGTGAGTTTTGGAGAGAAGCTTTAGTGGGTTTGTGTAAAGTGAGTTAGAGAGAGGAAAATGAGTTTTAGTGGGTCTTACAATCACTTTCCAATTCCTAAATGAGTTTTTAATTGGTCTATTATCCAAAAAAACTATAGGGGTTAAAGAATCCAATCATCTAAAAGATAATTGGTCTAATAATTCCTAAATCCCCAATTATTTCCCAAGGTAATAAAATGTCTAGGTAAATCCCAAAAATAATTTTTTAGACAATCTGGAATTTTCCTACAGATTAAAAAGAATTTTTTTAAATTTTTTTTTGGTCCATGTACCTAGGAATTTAGCTAGAGATATTGTTCCTGCGGATATAATTCCCTAGGTAATTTTGTAGGAACTAATTTAGTGCAAAATGGTACCAACGTTAGCTGCGAAATTTGTTGGGAATATAATTTTCACAGGTAATATATTCTAATATTGAGGAATTTAAATTTTTCGCAAGAAAATTTGCAAGTATTACCTGCGACAATTTTTCCCAGATAATATCCCCATGTAATTCACACTTTTCTAGTAATGGACACAAACTTACCCTCAACTAAGTTCTTACAATGATTCACCCAAGATTGAAATGTTTCTATCACAAGCGAAACGATTCCTATAATATAAGCACAAATACAAGCAATCAAAGTAACAACTGGTTCAGGAAGCAATTAGATAATCTATGAGGTTCCTTGCTATTTTTTAAAGCTTGAATATCTCTCTTTGCATGAATGAATAATTTGTTGTTTGTCATCTTGAATATATCAAACATCAAGAGTTAATACACATCGGACAAACAACCTCGCCCCTTCTGATTGGTGTAGTACACTGATGATCTCACCAACTTTTGACGCGGACAACTTTGCAGTTGTATAGCATATGGACCTGGACGGACATACTTTGCAGAGGACCAGGTCCCTGCATTTGTGAGGAGATCATCAAAACATCTGGGAGCATTAAGACTTATCATTTTCCCCCTTTTTGATGATAACAAACAATCGTGAAAGCGCCTTACATGAGTTAAACATTCATGCAATCAAAAACATTAATCCCCCCTATCAATAATATCCCTCCCCATTGTACTAAACACAAAACATATGGCCAATTCCAGACCCCCCTATGAGTAACCCATATTCTACTAGACTCTAATTTCACAGCAGTTATCCAATCTATTCCCCCTTTTGACATCATTGAAAAGGAGTAGCATTAAACATACACAGACTGCATGCAAAACGTTAGGAATTCAGGGCCATGGGCCACACAGTACATACACAAGTAAGCAGTAATAGAGAAGATAAAAGCATACAAGACAAGGCACAAACAATGTCATTAGATCACAGAGCTGACCACAGTAGTTAGCTAAAACAGTACATTTGCCACTTAGAGTTAGATAGGAGGAAAGGAAAAATGAGAGACTAGACACATTTAGGACGGAGGGGGAAAGGGAGTAAGAGTTCTCATCAGCAAAGACATCCGCTCATTTGCATCAACATGAGCTTGAATGATTTGCTTGTTGAGAGCCTTAACTTCCTCACTGAGTGAGGCATTTATCTTCAGCAACTGCTCATTTTCATCTCTCAACTTCTCAACCTCTTTCTCATCCACAACACTAGTACTAGGTCCCTTGGAGATAGCTCTTTGCAATTGAGCCTTAAGTTGGGCAATTTCAACCTCTTTATCATTCAATATCATTGTAAGGTCAGTCAACTCTCTTTTGAGAGAGGCTTGCTTCTCTAGAATATCTGCTACCTGATACCTTCCATTTGCCTTTCCCTCAGCACATTCACACTCCAAGAGAGTGACAACAATGAACATTTGCTTCATAGTACTAGGTACTCCCCGTCCAAGAGGTACTTCAAAATATTTGAACACATGGTTTAACAAATAGCCATAAGGAATGCCATGTTTGGCTGACTTCCAAGTCATCACCATGTGCATATGTTCAAGCATTATAGCATGAAGATTGATTTCTTCAAGTTCATCCAGTTTTTCCATGAGAAATAGATCAGCAGCAGATGCTATATTTCTCTTCTGTGTCCTTGACACCAATACTTTGTTGATGAATTCAAACATCAACTGGTACTCCCCTTTGAGAAATTTCTTTGGTAGACCTGCATATTTGATATCCCCACGTTTTGTGGCATGCTTAGTGAACTCACTGGAAGGTTTGCAACCTTCAATTGAACGGAATCCTTTCACAGGCACACCCAGAATGATTCCCAAGGTTTCCTAATCCAGAAATATTTTGACCTCTTTAACAGTAGTCATAAGCCCCCCATCACTCAACAACTCTACCTTATAGTAGAATTCACGCACCTCAGGTTCATGCAAGTATGGTGCTGGGGCTTCAAATAGATTATCCCAACTTTTTAGGGAAACAGAATAAAAAAGAATGGACATACCAAATTCTGTAAGAATTTTAGGGTCGAACACTCTGCCCATTTAGCACTTTTTGTTTCTCCATTTCAGCTATACGCTCTTCCCTGGTCATTTCCTTTTCTTCAACTTGTTTTTTGAACACGAGGACCTAGTCCCTTTGTAGGTTTGGACTTCTCAGTGGCCCTTTTACTCACATTCTCCTTCTTCATTGGAGATTTGTTCATTGATTTGTGACACCTTTCAGATTTGACCCTGTCAATCTCTGTTGTCTTCCTTCTTTTCACCACAGCCACAACAATGCCATCAGATTCCGTCTCGCTAGTGCCAACAGGCAAAGGTGTTGAGGTAGGTTCTTCAGGCAGATGACCTTCCTTTCTTATTTTCCTAGTTCTTTCCGTTTGAATTGCATTTGCTGCTATGGAACTTCCCATCACCTTCTGCATTTCTCCTCTTGTGGCATATCTTTTTTTGTCCCCTTTTATGTGAGACTCAACCATCTTCCCTTTCCCTTTTCTTTTCCTTTCCCTTTCGGACTCGGCGGGCTCATTATTGAGTTCAATGTCAAGGACATCCTTAACTGCTTCTAGATCTGGGACACCCACTGTCAAGGCATTAGCACCTCGAACACTTTTTCTACGCCATACCAAGAGAACTTCTTCTTCCTCCTCTTTTTCACTATCAATGTCGAATGACTTAGGAGTTTGGTCGAACACATGTTGAACACTGTGAGGGACCTATTCCGGCGATCTCAACTCTTGTTCTAGCAGAGTTGGTTGAACATCACCCCTGAGAGAGGCCAAACTTTGTACAACCACCAATTCTACCACTACTGCGAGAATGTTTGACTCAAGACCCTTTCCCGTAGGAAAATCTCCATCAAATAATCGCTCAGACATCGTAGATGACACAACCCTAGAAAACATTTCTACTTCTTCAGTGGGAAGGTCAGTACTGGGTTTCACAACTGATTGAGCCTCTGAGTTTTGAGATTTCTCACTGGATAGAACCAACGTAGGAGAACAGGGTAAAACTTCCCCAGATAGAAGAGCAGAAGACGCCACCATTTCAGTGTAAGGTGTGTTGGATTCACCCGTCTCACCAACTCCATAGACTGGTGTGGAAGGGGATTCTCTGGGGGAGGAATGGAGAAATTGAATGAACTGGGATTTTCAATTTCTTGGGAGATAGGAAGCTTTAAGGATGAATAAGAGTTAGTCATTTTGATGCGAAGAAAAAGAAAGCTTAAAAATAGAATAGCGAATACAAGAGAGGATTACAAAGAGATTAGGATGGTTTGGATTCACTAAAAGGATGTATTTAAAAACAAAAAGTGTATTGGGTCCCTGAACAATAGCGACGCTTGGATTTAAAGTGAAAAGACATCTGAAATTGATGCGATGAATAGGGGAAGGACACATGGCAGTGACTGTTGACAAACAACTGTGTAGCATAAGTGATACTAACCTTGGGGGACCATGTCTCTTTCGTTATATGGCCCTGCCTGTATGAGTTAATCTTCCCTCTAGCCAATATGCCATGAGTGTGTACCTACAGTAAGGTACCAGATATGAATTCTTAAACGAAAAGCAAAACAACCTATATAGATACCTGCCCCTCTTAACATAGTCAGAAAGAGGAGTTTCATGCAAGCTGGTTATGAAATCAGGTGATTTTGTGCATCCCTAGCTTCAGTCTATTTTTGACAAAACTTTCTTTGCTCAAAGGCTTTGTAAAGATATCAGCCACTTGGTCTTCTGTCTTGCAAAATCTCATCACCACATTCTTCTTCTCAACATTATCCCTCAAAAAGTGATGTCTCACATATATGTGTTTAGTCCTCTTATGTTGCACAGGATTCTTGGCCATGCTCATTGCATTAGTGTTGTCACATATGAGGGGAATAATGTCTGTGAGAACACCAAATTCTTCGAGCTGTTGCTTGATCCATAGGAGCTGACCACACATGAAGCAGCAGCCATATATTCTGCTTCTGCTGTGGACAAGGCTACTGAGTTTTTCTTCTTGGTACCCCATGAAATCAGTGCTGATCCTAAAAAATGAACCATGCCTGACGTGCTTTTTCTATCAGCAATAAAATCTGCACAGTCAGCATCAGCATAACCGATTAAATCAAAAGAGTCACCTGAAGGGTAGAAGTAGACCAGGTCTTGTGTTCCCTTTAGGTATCTCAATATTCGATTGGCTGCCTTCAAGTGCGATTCCTTTGGTGCTGCTTGGAATCTGGCACAAATTCCTACACTGAAGACTATGTCAGGCCTGCTTGCAGTGAGGTACAGAAGTGACCCAATGATTCCTCTGTACATGGTCTGATTAACATCAACTCCTTCTTTATCTAAGTCAAGTTTCACATTTGTGCTCATGGGAGTATCAAGAACTTTTGCCTTAAGCAAGTGGAATTTTTTGAGTAGTTCTTTTATGTACTTCTCTTGGCATATTGATGTGCCCTTAGATGACTGCTTGATCTGCAACCCTAATAAGAAAGTAAGCTCCCCCATCATGCTCATTTCAAATTCACTATTCATCAAATCAGCAAACTCTTTGAACAGTGAATCTAAAGTAGCTCCAAAGATGATGTCATCTACATATACCTGCATAATCAACAGCTCCTTAAATTTGGATTTTAGGAACATAGTATTATCAATTTTACCTCTTTTGAATCCGTTTGCAAGTAGGAATTTTGATAGGCACTCATACCAAGTCTGGGAGCTTGCTTCAAGCCATACAAAGCTTTATCCAGTTTCATCACATGGTTTGGGAAATCAACATCTTCAAAGCCTGGAGGTTGCTTGACATACACATCCTCCTTCAAATACCCATTCAGAAAGGCATTCTTGACATCCATTTGAAAAAGTTTGAACTCCATGTAGGCAGCAAAAACTATTAAGATTCTGATGGCTTCCATTCTGGCTACAGGAGCAAAGGTCTCATCCGTATGCCTTGCTGGTGGAGGAGTACCCAATAAACACCCATTCATCACTCTTGGCATCTAACTTGCCAAGATCATCCTTTCCATTATTCAATACAAAGCAGTTGCAACCAAAAGGCTTCAGATGAGCAATTGAAGGTTTCCTATCATTCAACAATTCGTAAGGAGTTTTCTTGATCATAGACCTGATGCGACACATGTTTGTAACATAGTAAGTTGTGTTGACTGCTTCTGCCCAAAAATTCATTGCAAGCCCTCAGTCAATCAACATGGTTCTAGCAATATCCACCAGTGTTCTGTTCTTTCATTCAACTTCATTTTGCTGAGGAGTTCTTGGTGCAGAGAAATTGTGATGGATTCCATTTTCAGCACAAAAGCCTTCAATTTGAGAGTTTTCAAATTTTGTGCCATGATCTGATCTAATGCTTGCTATCTTGCAGTTCACCTTCAGTTGAATTGCTTTGGCAAAGGTGATCAATAGTCCAGCTGCCTCTTCCTTGTTCCTCAAAAACATGTTCCAGGTAAACCTGAAGAAATCATCAACAATTACCAGAATGTATTTCTTACCTCCTCTGCTTTGAATTCTAACAGGTCCACATAGATCCATGTGGAGAAGCTCCAGAGGTCTGGTAGTGCTCATACCTTTCTTGGTTTTGAAGGCTGATCTCATTATTTCCCCCCCTTACACAGGCCTCATAGACTTTGTTGTCAGAAAACTTTAGTTTCTGCAGCCCACGGACCAGGTCCCCTGCAGTAAGCTTGTTTAGCAAGGATGAGCCCACATGTCCCAGCTTATGCCATAGATTTGCATTGTCAGTTTGAGCACTTAGACATGAGAGACTGTCCCCTTCCACCGAGTCAAGATATGCAACATACATGTTTTTTACTCTTTTGGCAGACATAACAACTTTGTTAGTTACACAATTAGTAACCAAACACCTGTCAGAAGAGAATTTAACTTTATTTCCCTTATCGCAAATTTGAGATACTCTTAAGAGATTGTATTTCAAACCATTCACATAATGAACATTGTCTATGGAATGATCTGTTGATCTTCCTATTTTCCCAATTTTGAGAATGAAAACCTTCTTCCCATCACCAAATGACATACCACTGCCATAGTGTGCTTATAAAGAGAAGAAGTTTTGAGTGTCTCCAGTCATGTGCCTTGAGCATCCACTATCCAAGTACCAGTGCTGACTGCTTCCTCTCTTCTGCACAAGAATCACTTATTAGATTTAGGAACCCACTTGAGATGGAGTTTCTAGAAACTATCAAAAGGCTTAATGAGAAACCTTCCTGTCTATAGGGGCAAAGTGTTCTTGCTAAAATGGTATCTAGGACCAGGTACTTTTTTATTTTCTACATAACCTTTTCTCGATTTGAGAAACTTTTCCTGCCTTTCTTTTACTCCTTTTAGAATCTCACATTTTTCTTTCAGATGACCATTTCTTTCAAAATGGGTACATAGGATATTGTCAGAAACAAATACATATTTACTATGGGGATTATAGAAAGGTTCTATCTGTCTACAACCTAAACCCTGTTTGCTGTTGAACTTCTGATTCGCTAAGTTAGAAAGAATCTTAGACAAATTAGTCCATTTGAGGGAGTGGTTAAACTCTTCTTTGATCTTACATAGATCCTTCACTAATTGAGAGTTTCTTTCGAGGGAGGCAACTAACTTAGACTCAGATGCCTTCAGTTTCTCTTCTAGCTCAACCTCAAAGTTACTGAGTTTTCATTTCCCATCCTCAGAGGTACCAGGTTTCTCATTGGCCTCAAACTATTAGTCTCTAGAATACTTATCCTAACACTCATTTCAGACATTTGAGAGTTAAGAGCTGCGTTTTCATCCTCGCAAAGACTCAATATTTCACTTATCATCAAATTATCAAAAGTTAATTCATCGACTAAGTCAATTAGTACAGCAACAAGTTTACTCAATCTTTTAAGAGAAAAAGTATCTAGGTCACTTTTGAGATAAAAAAGAGCTACCTCATCCTGATTCTTCTCATCATCAGATTTTTCCATTAGTGAGAAAATGGAGTTGAATATAGTTTCATCATCTTTGACAGCCATCATCGAGACATCTTCATGGCCATATTCCTCTTCCTCTGATTCATTAGATGCATTTCCCCAGACATCAAAGGCTTTCTTCACTAGTTGATCAGCATGAGCCTTTCTTTTGTCATGGTCTAGGACCTGGTCCCTTCTTAGGGGTTTGAAGTCCTGAGATTCCTGCTTCTGGCTTAGACAATCCCTCATAAAATGACCAGGTTTCCCACATTTATGACAAAGATCATTTGCATTTGTTGCTCTGCTGGTAGAGCCTTTCTTTTAAAAACTCCTATACTTCTTGATTATCTTCTGGAACCTTTTAGTGATGTATGCCAGTTCATCCTCTTCTTCAGTCCCATCATTTGAAGATATTTTCAGGGCCACTATTTTTTCCTTCTTTCCCTCCTTCATGGTTGATCCCTATTGCTTGTTCAACTCATAGGTTTGAAGATTTCCAATCAGTTCATCCATGGTGAGTACCTTCAGATCTCTTGCTTCGGTGATAGCATTCACTTTGCCCTCCCGTGATTTGGGAAGCACACCCTGAACTTAATTTTTTTTTTGTCCTCAAGCGACGCACTAAGACTCTAAACGACACTTGTGTAGAAGCATACATTCAAGTTCAAGCAATCACATGGCTTTCTATCCCAACTCTCTTTTCTAGTGCAAATCGTTTCTCTTAGACTCAACAAGCAAACTCATCGGATCAAAATATGACAAAGATCGACCAATAGACACACAACATACACTTTTTTCACAATCACAAAGGTACAAACTTTTCGACAATGTAACTAGTGCCCTTACTTCAAACGAAATCCTTTTTTCACACAATGAATATGATTTTGAGTACAAGGATTCATTCAACACTCACGCTCAGAAGTTACTTCAAGTACAATTCGTGCCCAATATCATAGGCTTGCCCTTATTTTCATTGCTTAGACTCTCCAAACTAGTTGCTAGGATCACTATAGGACTCTCTTAGCTTGTAACGTAGGCTCAGGGTCAGGTGTGGTACATTTGGGTACTTTTTAGTGACTTTCTGTTCTCCTTGACATTACATCAGCTTTTTATCTCTTCCTTGACCTACTTTTGGCAACTCTCTTTTCAACCAAGGATGCAACTTTTGACTTTGTGACACTTGTTTATATTTTTTTTCCTTGTTTTTCACTATATTTTTCTTTATTTCTTTTCACGCTTTCACTTATCACATTCTTTTGCCTTTTTCGCACAAAATCACATCCTTTTTCTCTTTTCAATACTAAACTCTTTTCATCCCTTTTTTCCATTAGGTTTCCTCTTTCGTAGCCACCCTCAATTTATGCATTTTGCCTTAGTTGAGGTGCACAATGTCCAATGTCGGGCAGGGCCAAGATCAAGGTCACTTTTGACTTAGCCACCCTCAACTTAGGCTTTTGGCCTAAGTCAAGGTGCACATGTCCAAGAAGGGACCGGGGTCAAGACAATATTTTAATGGGAAGGTGAGTTAGGTGAATCAAAAGAAGTGGTCAATTTTAGGCTTAAATATTTGGATCAAAAGGGAACAATGCTACCATTTGGTTAGATCATTTTAGGCTTACGTGGACTAATTTGAACAATGGCCTATGATCACTTCCCAACTTCTAGCCTAGATTATCCTAGCAGGACCAACGGGTAAGTTCTAGATTGGAAAAAAACTGTCTGAACATTCAACTATCCTCACACACTCTTGGCACCTTGTTTCATTATCAGATTATCAGATTACCCAGTTCAAGTCTATAGCTTAAGTCCTGGGGTCACATCGGTTCTTATTATGTCACATTCAGAGCCAACACATTCAACTCATTCTAGCCTACAAATTTTAGCACATTTCTTTTGGATGGGTATCATTTTCTTCTTTCATGCTCATGCCATCATGCTTTATTCTTTCTCATGCTCCTACACATACAATCCTAACACATGCCGGTTGAACAGAAATAAAAATAGTCTCTTAAGGGAAAAGAACAGAGGAAAGAAAACCCCAAGAGAGGACTATGAGTTGAGTTACTCAGACTTCACCCTATCATTCATAATTCGTTTACCCCACCCCCAACAATATAAAGAGTTATTGTCCTCAAAGCACACAAAAATAAGCAATAAATAGTAGGGTGAAGGTGAAGCAAACCTGTGGCGCAAATGCGCCAAAAAACTCAACAAGTGGGTGGGTCCGGGTCGGGTCAGGCAGAAACTAGGACCCACGAGACCCCATCTACGGTCCGTGGGTCGACCTACGGACCGTAGATGGGGTCCTTATGTCATTGAACACTTAAAAATTATTGAGGACTTACCTGGCCTCTACGGGCACCATTCACTGTCCGTGGATTGGACCACGGACCGTTGATGGGGTCCGTAGACCTCTGCAATAGATCATTTTCTGCAGATTGTGCTTATTATCCCTGCATATGTAGCACCCGTTAGGCCTTCCTTTTTACATTTTCTAGACACTTTTTAGACACAGACCCTATGCTATATCTAGCCAACACTAAAACAAAAATAAAATGCCAATCTAAAAATTTCAGAAAATCAAACAAGAATAGAAAACTCCTAAATCGAAAAGAAAAATCTATCGTTGGGTAGATTGTACATCTTAGATTGCCTCCCAATCAACGCTTGATTTAACATCGCGGCACAACGCATGCCTCTTGATTACTTAGACTTCATCAAGATAGTAGGCCTCAATCACCTCTTGCACATTCTCCTCTTTTCCCAGATAGACCTTGATCCGTTGCCCGTTTACCTTAAACTTTGTTCCCTCGTTGTTTTCAAGCTCGACCGCTCCATGTGGGAGCACTTGCATGACTAAGAATAGCCCGGTCCACTTGGACTTGAGCTTTCCCGGAAACAAGCGCAACCTAGAGTTGAATAGAAGCACAAGATCACCCACAATAAATTCTCGCTTTTCAATCCTTTGATCATGATATTTCTTCATCCTCTCCTTGTACAAGGCTGAACTTTCATAAGCTCTTAGGCGAAACTCATCAAACACAATCAAGTCACTCATTATCTAATTCGATACGGCGCCCCAGTCCAAATTTAGCTTCTTAAGCGCCCACATAGCCTTATTCTCTAGCTCTACTGGCAAATGGAAAGACTTCCCATATACAAGTTGGTAGGGGGACATACCTATGGGAGTCTTTAATGCGGCGCGATAGGCCCATAGAGCATCATCAAGTTTCCTTGACCAATCAGTTCTATTAGCATTCACAGTCTTACCCAAAATC
The DNA here is from genome assembly GCF_000226075.1 of Solanum tuberosum. Lineage (NCBI taxonomy): Eukaryota > Viridiplantae > Streptophyta > Magnoliopsida > Solanales > Solanaceae > Solanum > Solanum tuberosum. Next base: position 934,357 of record NW_006239090.1, on the reverse strand, counting down.
TGCTTGATATCTCTGTTTGACACTTCAACTTGCCCACTAAACTGCGGATGGTAAGGAGTGGCCACATTGTGGCGGACGCCATATTTCTCAAGTAGCGCCTTGAACAACTTATTACAAAAGTGGAAACCTCCATCGCTGATAATCGCCCTAGGTGTACCAAATCTAGAGAAGATATTCTTTTTCAGGAATGTGGTGACACTTTTACCTTCATTGTTGGAAAGCGCAATTGCTTCCACCCATTTCGACACATAATCAACCGCAACAAGAATATACTTCATCCTATGTGAACTCACAAATGGACCCATAAAATCAATGCCATATACATCAAATAACTCTATCACCATTATTGGATTCATAGGAAGCTCTTGCCTCTTTGAAATTCCTCTTTCTCTTTGGCAACGGTCACAAGACTTGGCGAAATCATGAGCATCTTGGTGGATGGTAGGCCACTAATACCTACACTGCACAATTATATGCGCAGTCCGAATACCACTATGATGCCCACCAACAGGCAATGAGTGACATGCCTCTAGTACTTAATATCTCAACCTCGGGCACACAGCGACGAATAATCACATCAGCACAACTACGGTATAAATAAGGCTCATCCCAAAAGAACTTCTTCACATCATGCATAAACTTTTCCTTTGGTGAAAAGACAAATCTGATGGTACCAGATCACTTGCCAAGTAGCTAGCAAAGTCTGCGAACCAAGGAATCAGATAATGAGAAGTAGCCAATACATGTTCATCTGGAAAAGCATCATTAATCTCAGCTCTATCACTTAGCTTGAGCATATCTTCTTCCTCCAATCTGGACAAATGATCGGCAACCTGATTTTCTGTCCCCTTTCTATCTTTCACCACAAAGTCGAACTTTTGCAGCAACAACACCCATCTAATCAACCTCAGTTTTGCATCCTTCTTAGCTATCAAATACCTCAATGAAGAATGGTCAATATGCACTATGACCATAGTACCAAGCAAGTAGGATCGAAATTTCTCAAATGTGAAAACCACCGCAAAAGCTCCTATTTAGTCATTGTATAGTTCTTTTGAGCCATATTTAGAGCTTTACTGGCATAGTAGATAGGATGAAGAATCTTCTCTCGTCTCTGTCCCAATACCACACCAAGCGCCACTCCACTCGTATCACACATTACCTCAAACGGTTACCCCCAATCCGGTGAAATAATGCTAGGTGCAGAAACTAGCTTTTCCTTCAACTCCCCAAATGCTGTCAGACAAGCATCATCAAACTTAAACATACACTCCTTTTCGAGCAATTTGCACAATGGATGTGCAATTTTTGGAGAAATCCTTAATGAACCTCCTATAGAAACATGCATGCCCAAGAAAACTTACAATACCTTCAATAGAGATAGGTGGTGGAAGCTTTTCTATTACCTCGACTTTTTCTCTATCAACCTCGATACCCTTCTCAGAAATCCGATGGCCCAGAACTATCCCCTCTTTTACCATGAAGTGATATTTTTCCCAATTGAGCACAAGATTGCACTCTTCACACCGTTTTAGTACTTCATCCAAATGGTCTAAACAACGATCAAAAGAGTCACCTACCACGGAGAAATCATCCATAAATACCTCAATAGTGTCCTCTACCATATCAAAAAATATTGACATCATACAACACTGGAAGGTCGCTGGAGCATTACACAACCTAAATGGCATTTCTTTTAAAGTTAAAGTCCCATAAGGGCAAGTGAAGGTGGTCTTCTGGAGCTATAGAAATATGATTGTAGCCCGAATAACCATCAAGAAAATAATACCAACCCTTACCCGCAAGTCGGTCCAACATCTGATCCATGAACGGCATAGGGAAGTGGTCATTTTTTGTCCAAGCATGTTATTTCTAGTAGTCCATGCAGACTCTCCATCCAGTCACGGGCCGCATCAGAACACGCTTATTTTTCTCATTCGAGATCACAGTCTCCCGTCTTTCTTGGGCACACACTGAACAGGACAAACCGAACTACTATCTGCAATGGGATAAATAACTCCAACATCCAACCACTTGATGATTTCCTTCTTCACTACCTCTTGCATAAACAGATTTAGTCTTCTCTAGTGCTCAATACTAGGCTTGTGATGTGGCATGAGTTGGATTTTATGAGAACAAATGTCAGGAGGGACCCCAATAATGTCCGCAATAGTCCACCCAATAGCCGGCTTGAACCTCTTCAACACGAAAACCAATACCTGAACTTGTGTCACATTCAAATCTGCCGCAATAATGACTTACCATCTCTCCCCAAGAATACATACCTCAAATGTGATGATAGAGCCTTAAGCTCCAACTTCGGAGCCTCTTCAACAGACGGTCTTGCTGGTGGAGAATCGCAATTCTTCATGTCTAACTTCAATCTGTTTGGTTTTGAACGGAATTTGAACCTATTAAGCGCGACGACCAATTCATCATAGTCTTCAATACCATCACCCTCAAAATTCATCATTACCGCTGCTAGTGCATCAACACCCAACCTCTCTTCGATAGACACCTCAGAACCACTCTCTACAATATGATTCACCACTGATACCGACTTGAGCTCAATACTCTGCTTCATGGATCTACAGATGTTGAAAGTTACCTCTTCATTATTGAATTGGAACTTCATCTGCCTTTTCTCCATATCAACTAAGGCGCGCCCAGTGGCAAGGAATGGTCTCCCAAGGATAATGGGAACCCCAAAATCAAGGATCACAAAATCCACCGAAAAAATAAAAGACTCCACTTTCACTAGTACATCATGGAGCACATGATGAGTCCACAAATTGGACTAATTTAGGGATTTATTTTAATGGAAACAGTGTCCTTGAATGCTTGTTTTACCTAAATACCTTATTAAAATGTTGAAGTTTCAGGTATTTGATGTTTTAGTGGAAGCATTGACACTTAGGCGCAAAACGGAGCAAATAGGGTTGAAAAGAACAAGAAATGGAATCATGTGGATCACCGAGTTAAACTTGGCGAGTCGCCGAAATAACATGAGCCACCCTTTGTTCCAGTACGTGAAGTCTTGAAGGAAGTGGATCAAAAGGCGAGGAAAGGAGCAGTCGGCGGGTCGCCGATCAGATCGGCGAAGCAGTACTGTACCACCCAATGATCCAGAATGTGAAGATGCAAAAGGCAAGACACTGAAGGTGATGAGCTGACCAAAAGGCAGATCGCCGAGTTCATCGGTGATCTCGACTAATGTCGCCGAACAATCCTCCGCAGCAAAATCTGTGCAAACTATAAATACTATTTAGAATTAAAGATATAAAAAAAAATTATTATTAAATTTTTACTTCAGAACATATTCTAGCTAATATTTTTATCTCAAGTTTGGATAGGGTTTTGTGGAGACTTGAAGAAAGGAGTTCTTCTTCCCCAAAGTTGGAAATGGGTCTTCTCTATTAACTTTCCTTTGCTTAATTCAAGGTTTAATTTCTTACACCCAGTTTATTTCATTATCATGTTAGGTATAATTTCTTATTTCTTGATATGTGGCTAAAAACCCCCATTCTTGGGGTGTGATTTAGCAAATATGGGTTGATATTCTTGTTGGGCCTTGCTTGCTGATAGGTTAGATGTATTTTAATGATGATTTCACCTAGAGGTTGTGGTTTAATCTAAAGGGTTTGTAGTTGCAAATACAAAGCCACCCATGTGTTTTTGGCTTCCTCGAGAGGGAGGTCGCGAAACAAAAACCACTAGACTGACGGCCTAATGAGTGGGTCGACATGAGGTTCAGTCCGAGAGGGTGAGCCCTAGTCCCATATCCTAACACTCAGCTCGAGAGAGTGAGTGGGGTAATGCGTAAGTTGGTCTTCATGTGGCAAATTGGTGTCCGAGAGGAACGCATTTGAAACAAGGTAAGTTGCTTGAGAGGGAACTTATTTCAATTTAAAGCTTAGCCTAGTCACTATTATTTTGCAAATCTCCGATCGAAAGCATGTACCCAACAATTTATCTCTACTTGTATTGCGGTCACATCCCAAGAACCTTTCCCTATACTTGATTTTCTTGTTTAGTTTGTTGTTTTAGTACTTGTTACAAAACCCCCTTTGATATTTGACACTTTCGTGTCACCCCCTTTAATTTACAATGTCTTTTATCGCAAATGTCTTTAGCTACGACTAGTTAGAATGTAAATTCTATTTTTCTATCAATTCTCAAAATCGCTTGCTTGGGACACTACCCCAACCCTTGGTTGGGTTACTATATCATCAATGATCGTAGACACTCATGTTGTAGGATAGTGTCGTTTGTCACGATAAGCATCAAAATGGCGCCGCTGCTAGGGAGTGGTGTTATTTGAGAATTTTTAGTTCACTAGAATTTCCGTCTTATTAATCGTAGATTATTAACTTTACTCTTAGTTTTGTTTTTCTTTGAGTTTTTGATTGTATGTAATCCCAAGGATCATTGGCAAGAATCTCTGTTTCTCTGTAGTTTTAGCTTTACTAATCTTAGTTGTAGTTTTGATTTGCTTGTTTGAACATCAGAGCAGGGAACAAACGATGGATGATCATTATGGATACCACACGAATCATCCTCTGTTGAAACTACTTGCCCTCAGGGACAACCTCTTAGCATTTAAACAGGCAGGGGATGAAACAATTCAGGACATGTGGCTGAAGTTTCAAGCAGTGCTGCAACCATGCCTTTCTCACGGGATGGCAGATAAGGCACTACTGGAGTGCTTCTATAGGGGTCTTGGACCCAAGAATAAAAGCATAGCTGATCAAATTTTCTAGGGGGCATGCTATACCAGCACTATGAAGTTGTCGAAAAACTCCTCGATTGCATGGTAGCAACCAGCAAAAAAGCCAAAAAGAAGCAGGAGCGGGAGGCACTCATTACCCAGTTGGAGGATCTATCTAATTGAGTCACAGAATTGGAAGTACAAACCATGGGTAAAGAAAAGTACCACTCCCTCCGTGAGTGTAGTCGTGGGAAGAAGCAGGGAGGTGTGCAAGGAGATGAAGCTCTTTCACTCATTCAAAAGAAAATAAAGGCACAAGAGGAGATGTTGAATGAGATGAAGGAAAATATCAGAATGCTAAATGAAGCATTAGCCTCTCACTCCATGACCATCCAGCTACATGATGCTCAAATCGGCCATTTGATATCAGGCCACTACCTACCATTTGCCAAGGATTCGCCTAATTACAATATGAGAAGAATCTGAGGATGAAGAACAAATGTTGACTTGCATCGTGCCACGACGTTAACTAAGGCGTTGTTTAGGAGGCAACCCAAAACCCTTTCTTGCTTATTTTACCTTAAGAAAATAAATGGTGTGTTGTTTGTATAGGTTGAAACGAGGGAGATGATTGAAAGAGGATATGGAGGCAAGCAACAAGTCCAGTTGGCGGATCACTGAAAAGATTTGCGAACACAAAGCATTGTCAGCCAAAACCCTGTGCACTTCAGCAGTCTCGAAAAGAGTTATAGCGCATCGCCGACCATGTCAGTGATCGCATCGAAGACCGCCGTTGGAATCTTCACAGGAGATGCAGATCCTGTGACATTTGGTGAACTAATTAAACATTTGGCGTGTCACCAAATAACTAGGCGAACTCGATTTATATCGCCGAGTAGGCAGGAACTGGACGGTTTTTGCAAGCCACAGGTTTAAAAAGTCCCATGTCACTCATTTTCTGTCATTTCTTCGACCTACCAAATTCACACCTGCTCTCTATTTTTATATTTATTGCACTTTTGGAATATTGTGGTTCATTGATTTGTGCGCGGATTTGGATTGCATTGCTGCCTAGCACTTCATTAGCAACTATTCAACATCAAAGGTTAGCAGTCTGAACATCGCATGTTAAAAATATTATAATTGTACTCATTTGCATAATGATGAAAGTGTTAAGCCTCTGCTGAGTCTCTGAGTCACTGAGGTTATAGATATTTTCGATTGTGAAGTGGTATCTGTTGTATAATTCGAGGAGTTTCCACTTAGCTACTCTTTGAGTTAAATTGTTGCATCATGGAAATAGCTCAAGAATTTAGAAAAGAGGAAAAGAGAGTCGAGATGGCCAAGCAAAAAAAGTACACCAAGAAAGCTAGGGAAAAAAGACTAATTCCTTTCGATCTCAATGTCCGCCCATATGATCGGAGCTTAGTTAATTCAATGCATGCCTTCAGAGCAGCTCAGGAGATAGATCAAATGATTGTAGCAAATTTTGCTGCAGAGGTTATGGCTAAGGCAATGGCAAGCAGTGGAGACCAAAATGACAATGCTCCAGGGACCATTGTTGTACTTCAGAAAGATACACCGGGCACTAATGTCCAGACAGATGGAGCGATTGCTTAAACTGGATCCCCTCTTTACCTCCCTCTCTGTTTTTCTTTATTTGCCTTTTTGGATACTTATTACTTGCATTTGAGGACAAACGCTTTTTATTTGTGGTGGGGTGAGGTCCACACCTTTTGTGTTGACAGTCATGTTTTGTTCTGTATATATTTGGGTTGTTGCTCTAAGTTGTGTTTTAAATACAACTTTTCTGTGAATGTTTGAGCTTATGGCTCCTGTTGTTTTACTTGCAAAATAATTTTGATCCTTTCGAAAAATTGTCGCCACCTCTTGTGTTGAAAGTGTCTCTTCTTTTGCAAAAATTTAAGTCTCAGTTTCGATCAATACCGATGACTTGAATAGTGCTCTTAATTGAACAAACATGAATGCATGGCTACGACAATGCCAAATGAAGTTACATAGACAATATGCGCACTCTTTGCATCTCGTTGTGACTAGCCATTTATCGAATTGATTTTCTTGTGAGGACCGTTGCACGCTAGAGAACGTGTCTAGTCTTGTTTGACTGAAGTATCGATGCCTGGTGTGATTAACTTACTTCGAACCATGTATGAATAAACATAGAGTTTGCCCGGTTAGTCTGATTGATTTAGAAAGGTGTACTCTTGAGATGATCTTAGGCAATTTTAAAGAGTGTGAGCCAATTTGACATATACCTCTTTTTGTGGCCTACCCGTGAGCGTGTGAAACTCTTTTGAATACCCTTTGAGCCTTACCTTTCTTCGGAAGAACCTTGATGAACCTAGACCTTACTTGAACCACTACCTACAATCCTCCTGAGTTGTGGTTTAGCGAATAACCAACTTAGGCCAAAATCCTAAGTTGGGGGTGTGGTGAAAGGGAAAAGGAGAAGTCAAGAAGTGCAAGAAAATTCCTTCTTAACCCATGGTATTGCATAAAAATGGAACCCCTTCAATTCAATTCAATTCAAAAATAAAAATGGAATAAAGTACGAAGGGAATCGGGTTTCAAGCAATCCATGGAGGAGAATAAAACAAAAAAAGGTGACTTAGAAGCACTAGAAAAAAATTGATAAAGGAAAAGAAGGAATGCCTTGAGAATGCCACAACTCACGAGGAAAAAGTCATTGAGCCTAAATGACCACACCTTTGCACTCAGCCCCATTACAAGCCTTACATAGACCTTTTTGATCTTGTGTAAGCTGGATCGAAAATCAATTGGAAAATAAGGGCAAACCTATGGGTGAAAACATGCACTGTGTTCCTCTTTTTGAGTGTGAGCGTTGTATTTGATTCTTGATCGTAAATTGACTTATATCTGTGTGTGAATATGGAATCATTCTTTGTGCGAGGGCATTTAGATATTTTTGTTGAGCTTGAACTTGAACAAGTGGCAAGTATTGCGAGCATGAGAATCTTTGGTGATGGTGTGTCACAATTTGAATCTTTGAGTACACAATTGATCCTTGCATAAGTAAATTGATTCTTGTTGTGGGCATTCATGATTTAGTCTTATGTAGCACTGTTTGAGGCTCCCTTTTTGAACGACTGAACTTTAGTTTGCTTGAGGACAAGCAAAAGTTTAAGTTGGGGTGTTGATGAGTCTACAAATTCGACTCATTTAGGGCTTTATTTTAATGGAAATTGTGTCCTTGAATGCTTGTTTTACCTAAATACCTGATTAAAATGCTGAAGTTTCAGGTATTTGAAGTTTTAGTGGAAGCATGGACACTTAGGCGCAAAACAGAGCAAATAGGGCTGAAAAGAACAAGAAATGGAATCTTGTGGATCGCCGAGTTTAACTTGGCGAGTCATCGAAACGACATGAGCCACCCTTCGTTCCATTACGCGAAGCCTTGAAAGAAGTGGATCAAAAGGTGAGGAAAGGAGCAGTCGGCGGGTCGTCGATCAATTTCGCGAAGCAGTACTGTACCGCCCAATAATCCAGAATGCGAGGATGCAAAAGGCAAGACACTGAAGGCGATGAGCTGACCAAAAGGCGGATCGCCGAGTTCATCGGCGATCTTGACTAATGTCGCCGAACAATCCTCCGCAGCACAATTTGTGAAAACTATAAATACTATTTAGAATTAGAGATATAAAAAAACATAATATTATTATTAATTTTTTACTTCAGAACATAATCTAGCTAATATTTTTCTCTCAAGTTTGGAGAAGATTTTGTGGAGATTTGAAGAAAGGAGTTCTTTTTCCCCAAGTTGGAAGTGGGTCTTCTCTATTAACTTTCCTTTGCTTAATTCAAGGTTTAATTTCTTATACCCAGTTGATTTCATTATCATGTTAGGTATAATTTCTTATTTCTTGATGTGTGGCTAAAAACCCCCATTCTTGGGGTGTGATTTAGCAAATATGGGTTGATATTCTTGTTGGGTCTTGCTTGCTGATAGGTTAGATGTATTTTAATGGTGATTTCACCTAGTGGTTGTGGTTTAATCTAAAGGGTTTGTAGTTGCAAATAAAAAGCCATCCATGTGTTTTCGGCTTGCTCAAGGGGAAGGTCGCGAAACCAAAACCACTAGATTGATGGCCTAAAGAGTGGGTCGACATGAGGTTCAGCCCAAGAGGGTGAGCCTTAGTCCCATATCCTAACACTCAGCTCGAGAGAATGAGTGGGGTAAGGCGTAGGCTGGTCTTCATGCAGAAAATGGGTGTCCGAGAAGAACGCATTTGAAACGGGGTAAGTTGCCCGAGAGGGAACTTATTTTCATTTAAAGCTTAGCCTAGTCACTATTATTTTGCAAATCTCCGATCGAAAGCATGTACCCAACAATTTATCTCTACTTGTATTGCGGTCACATCCCAAGAACCTTTCCCCACACTTGATTTTCTTGTTTATTTTGCTGTTTTAGTACTTGTTACAAAAACCCCTTTGATATTTGACACTTTCGTGTCACCCCCTTTAATTTACAAATGCCTTTTTATCGCAAATGTCTTTAGCTACGACTAGTTAGAATGTAAATTCTATTTTTCTTTCAATTCTCAAAATCGCTCTCTTGGGACACGACCCTAACCCGTGGTTGGGTTACTAAATTATCGACGATCGTAGACACTCATACCGTAGGATAGTGTCGTTGGTCACGATAAGCTTCAGCACACCAATGGGCCTCTTCATAGTTCTATCAACCATGAGCAATCGCATCGCAGTCGATTTTTTATTCCCTAAACCCAATTTTTTGTAAATAGACAATGGCATCAGATTAATATTAGCATCCAAATCACAAAGCACCTTAGCAAAATGCAACAACCCGATGATATAAGGAATAGTGAAGGCACCAGGATCCTCCTTCTTCTGTACAAGGGACCTTGTAGCAATTGCACTACAATGTTGCAACCTATCATCATCTTCAAAACTCACAGTCCGCTTCTTAGTCACCAAATCTTTCATAAACTTTGCATACCCAGGCATTTGCTCCAATGCTTCTGTCAACGGAGCATTGATGGAAAGCTTTTTCAACATTCTAATAAACCTGTGGTACTTCCCTTCTTCAGTCTTCTGCACTAACCTCTATGGGAATGGAGGTGGAGGTCCAGGCATGGGAACAACTTTCTGGGTTATCTCCATTTCCTTCTCTGTAGCATTGTCGGACTCTCCAGTAACCTCGATCTCATCATCATCTTTAGTATCCTCGTCTGATCATTGTCGGCATTGTCTCAAAAACCCTCGTCTGATCATTCCCTGCATAAGTATCCTCTTCATAGTAGCATTCCTCAATCGGTGGTGGATATTTAGTCAAATAATTCACAGCATTTATCTTTTCGGTACCTCTGCTCATGTGATTCAACACCAACCCAAGTTTTGTCCTCATTTGAGCCATCTCCTCACGAATGTCATCGGCAGATTGACTAGGTGCAGATTGAACTGCAAAAGTGCTTCTTCCAATGTGTGACTTTTGAGTGCTCAATGCTTTATTATTCAAGGAAATCTTCTCCAGTTTCTCAGCGATCTCCTCAAAAGTTCACTCACCATAAGATCCTTCTGCGATAGTATCAAGCACAGCCTTACCATTGTCATCCTGGCCTCTGTAGAAATACTCCGTTAGTGACTCATCATCAATACAGTGGTTTGGAAAACTTCTTATGAAAGCAGTGAACCTGTTCCATGAACTACTCACAAACTCTCCAGGTAGTGCTACGAAGTTGTTAAGGTTATCTTTGTGGTTCAGTTTTTTTGACACTGGTGCCGCACCCTATTTCGAACCGGCCGAAACAGTTCACAACATAATATGGTTGACACTCTGATTTTGGAAAAAAAGTTTTTGTTTTAGAGTCGCCACCTAAATTTTAAGGAAAATATTAGGAAAACCATTTTTTATTTATGTAAATGTAAACTCTGTTTTGATTTGCGAAACCAGTGAGATTCTGAGTAAGGGTTTTGGTTACTCGAGGGGAAGGTGTTAAGCACCCCTCAAAGCCTATCCAAAGATAGTCCTTAAACTCAATTTAGGAAAATATGATTAGGAAAACTTGTTTATTTATTGGGTTTTAATGACTAAATGATAAGTTATTAGTTAGTTTAAGAAAAGGGTACAATACAAGGTACGACACATATGTCTTATAAAATAAATTTAATAGTAGTATTGTAAAATAAATAAATAAATGTACTTAAATATACGATATATTCATATGTAAAATATATATAGGTAGGTGTATCATAATAAAATTATGTTAAAAATATATAGATGTTGAATTTGCGAGAACGTGTCGTCTTATTTAAGACGTGAAATAAAAATAAGATAGTAGTTAGGTGTGAATACGTAATAATATGTGATGTGTAATTTGAGTGAAAATATATAAAATGGAGTTTTCTAAAATAAAATAAAATAAATAATACTAGATGTTAAAATATTAAAATATTATATAAAGGTTTGTGATCTTAAGTATGGTATGTACACATAGGTTGTTTAAAACATACGAATATTCCTTATTTATTTACATGTTGGGAAAAATTGACAATAGATTATATGTAGTAAATAATATGTATATGAAAGTGTAGGGATTTATAAATTATAAAAAATAAATAAGTAACTTCGTAAAAGAGATAGTAGATATGAGAAAAAAATAATATAAAGGGTAACAAAATACTAAGTCATGTATAGAGAAAACTAAGTATAAAATATAGAATTTATACCTCTTATGTGCATGCATATATATGTATGTACCTTGTATTTTGAACTTGTTGGCTTATCTAAAATCATGAAGTAACATGTTAAAAGATTAGAATGTTTTTAGCAATGTTTGATCCAAAAAAATAATAAGAATAGTCAATATACTTTATAAAGAGGTGATGTAAAGAGTATAAAAATAAAATTTGAAATAGCGTGTTACAAGATTAAATGATTCGAAAAAAATAAGAATAGTCAATACATTTTATAAGGGGTGATGTAAAGAGTATAAAAATAGGCCTAACTATTAGGACTCATTCTATAGTCACAAAAAATATATATATATAATTCCACAAGTTAATTATTTTTAGCCTTTATGTATCTCTAAATTCATTTGGAAGTCCCAATTTATGAGTTTTAATTTTTTTCCTACTCAAGTACCTGAATGAATATTATTTCACCCTTTAAAACTTCAATTGAGAATTTTAGATGATAAGTTTTCCTATTCCTTAAAATAAAGGCCTAAGTCTATATACATTTCTTTTCCCAATTTTGAAATGCTGATCGAATATTATTTTTAACCTTTTGAAACATCCTTTGGAAAACTCTTAAACCATAAGTTCCTTTTTCCTCAGCTTGAAAAGGCTGAAAAGAATGTTATAGGTAAAAATGTTAACCCATTTTTCAAAAAAATAATATTTTGTATAATTTATTTTAAAAGTATTTCCACAAAATTCTCAAGCGAATAATATTAGCTCACATAAATAATCTTCAAATAAAAAGACAAGCAATGTATCGAAAACTTAAGAGTTATGTAGGCATAAGTAAAGGTTAGTCAACATATCAAAATAATATAATCAAACTCGAAAAAGGAAAGGCTAAGTAATGTTGGACTCCTATTTATGAGACTCCCAAGTGTTGCGATGATCCTAATTGCTGTTGGCCTAATATCTTAGGCCAATAACGAGTTCCAAAGTAAAAACTCCAGCTCTCCAGTTGTACATGAGACATAAGAAGAAAGAGAGAGTTAGAAAGAGAGGTACACCCGAATAATAGTCTCTATTAATGACATGTTTAGACCCATGTACAAGTATTATAATCAAGAATGCGACAAAAGTTGAGAATAATATTCCTAATTATAGACATCCATATATAAAAAGAGAATGAAAAAAAAAGAGTATCATGCCAATAATAATCATAACGATCAGCAAGATTTTAATAATTCGACGTCAACAATCTAGCACATCAATTGAGTACTACATGCTCTAAAAGGTTCGCCAGACATTATTCATCAAGCTAAGAAAAATATCACTTCAAAAATATGTCTATTAATAGAAATGTAATAGAAAAGCTGATGGTTTATACAAGTTACTACAAAGGGTGCTCATTTAGGAAATCATTTGCCGTATCGATTATGATTAAACAAGGAGGTGTTGACTAATATGCTTGCACTACACCTCTTACATACTAAAGAAAACAAGGGTTGGGAAGGTCATATTTTACTCTAGGAAAGAATTCGTAAAAAAAATAAAATTCTTAAGCCTATGGTGAGGAGAAAATCTCAAACTTAATACACATCAAAACGGAACAGATTTAAACTAAATTGTGTGGTATTTAGTTTAGAGCATGAAATTTTAAACAATGGCAGAAGAATAAATTTTACATAAACATATAACCGACATCTTATTTTACTGTCAAAAAAACGTAATTATCATCTACTATTTTACTGCTCATATGCATGGGGGATCTAAGTCACAAATTATACAAGAAAGGGAAATGGACTGCTAACCGTATTTTCATAATATAAATAAATATTTGGCTGAAGTTAAGTTGAAAGGAGAGTGCAATTCGAAAGATAGGAAAGTTATGGCTACATTTTTTCTGGGAATTCTGGGTTTTACAAGATAAGATGTAGTAACTATCAACATACTTGTTCTATCGAGATTTAATTTGACACGAAGTTCCTTACATGACATCGATGTTTGGAAATTAAAAGAAATCTTTGAAGATACATTCCTACGAGCTCAATGTATGTAATTCGACTAGGAAAGTGGACCAAGAAAAACAGAGCCTATACTAGTTATTTTCTGAAGATAAACCTTCATACATATTTGTTATTCTAAGGGGGAAAAAAAAACAAAATACGCCAAATACAGCAAATAATGTATGTTTTGTTCTCTTCAAACATATATGAATTGTGTCCTTCAAATAATGCAACACATCAAGATATTTTATATGCTGACCTTCGATAAAATAGTAGCAACAATGTATTATACATAGAGTTCGATGGAATAGGAATAAGCAACCAGATCATCTTGAGAAGCATATACTCAACGGACTATATCATTCTTCTTCTCTTTTGATTCATATGAGATTGATTTATTAACTAATTCATGGTCATGGTAATTAAGATAGATAACGATTCATCGACTCATATCTTTAACCTCATAAACATACGCCCTTAGTTACATGGACGTGCAAAGATTTTCAAACAAGAAAACCAGACCAACTTCAGTTATGTAGATCGCAAAAATAGTGATGTGGCTTAAGTTTAATACCTAAAACTAATTAATTTGTATAAAATATATTTAACAGGCATACCTCGCATATCAGATAGACAAATCAACAATTCCTCTAATTGAAATTATCTCATAATAACCATTTTATGTATATACTCAGAATGAATAAGCAGAATCAAGATAGCAACACAGAGTAACTATATTTTTATCTCCAAAAAAAAAGCTAAAAAAAATGTAAAAGTGGGGCGATTTCTGACCTTGTGTGGAGCAGCAAACAAAGGCTTTGATGTCAAGGATTCCGACCTCAAACTCACTTGAACTCACACCCAAAAAATCGAAAACAAAAGGAAGGAGAAGATGAAATTTTTTACCGAACGGTCCCCTTTTGAAATATATTGTTTCTATCTGTTCTTATCTCTATTGTTGGATCCTTGATTGCAGTTCCTATCCGTTTTTCTTGATGGTTGTTCCAGATTTTTCCGGATCTCTCCGATGTTTTTGATTGAGAACCCAAGGGGTCTTTTTATTGGTAATTTTGGAGAGGCTTCCACTCTCATACCCATAAGATTAAGGGTGAGATGAACCAAAATCCGATGGTTCTTCGCATCCCCCCACTTTCAGGCGGAGCAATGATGATGGTCGAGACTTCTAGGCCTGCTTTGGGTCAAAAATAAATCGGAAAAGATGTAAAGTTGATAGAAAGGGGGCTGTGATTGATAGAGGATAGGGAGATATATTGAAAACCACCGGAAATTGCCATTTTCCGGTGGT
>NW_006239090.1:919361-919597 GCF_000226075.1 Solanum tuberosum | reverse complement strand
GGGATTTAATTTGGGCCGTCCGATCATTTGATCGGACGGTTGGTAAAAATAAAGAGTTAAAAAAATAAAATAATAAATAATAAATAATACATATATATATATATAATAGTAAAAGGATGAATTAATTAAGGCCATTAGATTAGATTGTAAAGTTGAGATCGAATCTAAAGAAGCACAATCCATGTGCTCGCCTACGTGGCATACACGGATTGGCCGGTTTAATAAGACTTGGATTG
>NW_006239090.1:918160-919146 GCF_000226075.1 Solanum tuberosum | reverse complement strand
AAAATGAGAAAGTAAGTAGTAATATAATATATTTAATTTTTATAAGAAATAACATTTAAGAAATAAATTTATCAAGTCAAATAAATGATTAATTTTTTTTTTTTGTATTCCTATGAAAAAATTTCATAACATATATATATATTTTTTATTATTATTATTATAATTATTACTATAGTTAAATGTAGAGAGCCAAAATTGGGTGTCAACAACTGGGAAGTATTTTTCCATGAACACTTTATACAATTGATCCCATGTGTGAATTGAGCTATAAGGAAGCTCAGTAAACCATACAGCAACATCTCCGGTCAATGATAGAGGGAAGACTCTCAACCCAATGACATCCATGTCTAAATCTGGTCGACCCCCGCAACTCTTGCAAACACTACTCAACTTGGCCATGTGCCCATGTGGATCCTCTGATGCCATACCAGAGAACAAATCCCTCGCTGTAGGCATCTACATCAGACTGCTAGTCACCACGAATGTATGCCCCAGAGGTAGAGGAGGTAGAATAATATGTACTTCAGATTCAGCGGTGTTGAAGTTGAATCTATAGTTATCATGCAGCCTTGGTTCTGCTGGATTTTGTACTGTAACACCCTAGAAATTTTTTGAGCTAAGACTCGAACCGTTCTTCGTAGTGAGTGAGATTTCTGCAAGGAATTAAAATTTTCCTAAGTTTTAAGGTCACTAGATATAGCACCTTGAGTTTCAAGAAGAACTTAAGAGAGTTCATTCAAGTTATTCTTAAGTTTTTCTTAAGTTTTGGGTCAATTTCAAATGACCATAACTCCTAGTACAAGATGATTTAGGTGAGCTACAAGATATAAAATTAAATCCCTTTGAGTCTTCTTTCCAACGCCACCAAGTTTGCTAAATTTTGAGCTCTCAGTAAAAAGTTATGACGGATTTACTAACGTCGCGCAAACCTGGTAGCAGCTCCGCGACGCGGAGCCAACACGGACCTCACTGCCTGGTGAAAAATA
>NW_006239090.1:914699-917348 GCF_000226075.1 Solanum tuberosum | reverse complement strand
AGTTTTCTTAAATCTAAACCCTCTCTTCCACTCCAAAGATTCTACGCTCAAGGGATTCAAAAAACGCTAAGACTAGGGTTCTTCTTTCCAGATTTTCCTTCAAATTCTTCAAGAAGATGATCCATTCAGGTATTTAAGCTTCCATAATGTTGGGTTTGTTCACCCACATGCCAATCATGTTAATTTCATCTTTAAATTCGTTCTAAAAGTTGAAGCTTTGATGTTCTTGTTATGTATTCATGAATTTGCTTTCGTTCTTGAATTGGGCTGAGATTGAGGAGTTCTTGAGGTTAATGTGTCAATTTATAGAGGGGTTAGAGTAAGATTCTAGTGTTCATGTGTTGGGTATCTAAATCTAAAGAGAGATTGAGAAAAAGAATCGAAGTTAGGTGAATTGGGGTTAGAAAACGAAGAAGAAATTTCGTCGGTCGAAATTTGGAACCCCTTCCACGTCGCGCAACCTCTTTCCAAATTTGGGAATTTTTGTTTTGCGTTGAGGAGCTGACACAGAGTGTTCTGTCTCAAAAGTTGTTTTTGAAACCAAAATTTAAAAACCTCTCCGCGTTGCGGACCCACCTTCAAATATTGATTTTCAGTCTTTTCTCATGTTTAGATATTTAAAATCATTCCTAAACAACATGAGATCCTTCCAATCACAAATCTTAATCCTTGAATCCATAATTCAATTCAAGGATCAGTTAAGGGTCAAGTCAAGAGCAATTAAAATCAAAGTCAAGAGAAGTCAAGAATTAAGTCAAGATAAGTTCTTAATGTTTTTCAAAAGTCTTTCACAAATGTTTGTAACTTCGTTTTAAGACTGAAAGTTTCAAGTTAAGGAAAGAGTAAAAAGTTGAGTTTATTTCTCAAAAGCTATTAGGGAACTAAGTATTCCCAAAGAAGTTTTTAAATATTTTCACATTTAAATAAGAACAGAAACTGAGATTTTCAAAGAGCCTTGGGGCTAGTTTTCAGAAAAGAGAAATAACTTTCTAAATAAAGCAAGCAGGGAAACTAAGATTTCCAAGATAGCCTTTGAGCTAAGTTTTTGAGCACTAATCTCAAACCACAGAAGAAGTTATTTTTTTTATAAAAAAAAACATATGAACTACGTATATTTTTGGGAGTAGTATTGAGCACCGATATGGGACGCAAGTTCATATTAACTCAAGTCTCCATAACCATGTAGCCATCATGGGTGAAAAGGGTCATACATTTTAGATGAATCCTTTTCGCATAGACTAGTGGATCCACTTAGTGAGTTAGCTTCCTATATAACCGCAAGGTATAGGATGGACCTCGGCAGCGTGAGGTAAAATGATGTATCATCACTATAGTTCTTAAGTGATGGTTGTCGGTTAGAGAAACTCCCACAACAGTAGTAGCATGGTTCCTCAAGGGGTTCTGCTTAGTGTGAATGGGGGAATGAGACTTCATTCATGCATTGCACAAGTAGACTTTGAGAGGGAACGTGCTATATTTTTATGATATTATGACTATGATTTTGATGTCATGTTTTAAATAGTTTTACAAGCTTTATATATTGCATGTGTCTTATTGCTTTATATTTAGTTCAGTTATTCAAGAGTCGAGTGTCCTTGAGTTAAATATCTTTGAGTTGAGTATCTATCTTTTAGTTGAGTATATATCCTATGGTGAGCCTCCTTGTTTTCGGAGGATTTCATTTCCTTTTCAGTTTAGTCAGGATGTCGTGGGTCTTGTCCCGACTTCCATCATTATCAGTTAAGAGGCCTCATAGATAGTCAGTATAGTTGAGAAGTCTGTATTATTCATTTATTTTATTAAATGTTTTAAAGACTAAGTGCCTATTTTATGGCGAGTTGAATATATTATTTTATTCTAAGTTGTTCATTTGAGTTAGAGTTTTGAAAAGTTGAGTTTATTAAATTTTATTCAGTTTTAAGCTTTGTATGCTTGAGTTAGTCTTCCGCTTGTAGTCAGCCAAGATGAGGATTTGCTTGGGGACCAACAATGATCTTCGAGTGCCGGCCACGTCCAGGGTGTAGGCTTGGGTCGTGACATGTACCCTCAATGCATCTCCCAGTAGATTCTCACCTTGAACCTGAACATTCTCATTACCATCCCTAGGAGGCTGCAACTCAACTCCATCACCTAGATTTCCTCCTATAGGATTGGCTGGGACCCGTTGTGTATTCATCCTTCACAAAGTTTTGTTCAATTCTGAATTGTAAGGAATCAGTGGTTCACCTTGACTCCGTGTACTTGGCATACACTAGAGTAGGAACCCGAGAGAAACAAAAACAAAAGAAAAAGTAAAATTAGGAAATAATTGACTAAAGTTCAATAATGTAGTTAAACTTAATCTAAAAGCCTTATTCCCCGGCAGTGGCGCCAAAATTTGATACGCTCAAATTAGACATCCCTAAAGAAGTATAAGCGATCGTTATCAAGTAAAGAACCCAACTTGGAGGTTGGGGTCGATCCCACGAGGAATATGGTTTAGACTTAACTTACAAATAACTAATTGTTGTTTAGAGAGCAAGTTAGCAAGATTCAAACTTTAGTTGTTATCAATGGGAGAAAGAAACTAGGGTGTAAGTGTTCCCCATAAGCTTATAACGTAGTAATCCTAGTAATAGTAATCCTTTCCTAGTGTATTACATGCAAAGT
>NW_006239090.1:900522-914377 GCF_000226075.1 Solanum tuberosum | reverse complement strand
ATTTGTAGATTTAGTTACCCATAGTAGCAAGAACACAATTCATATTTTTAGATGAAAAAATCATGAACTTACGTAATAAGTAGAAGAAACCCAGAATCTCAACTTGAATTTCAAAGTCAAAATCTTCAAAACGAACTTAGGAAATCAAGAATTGCTAAAATTGCAAGTTAATCTCCAAAGACAAAAACTAGAACTAAAGTAATAAGGTCTAACCCCTAAAAATGAGGTTTACATGCCCTATATATAGAAAAACATATCCCAAATTAAAAGGAAACGAAATAAGGAAATAAAGTTTTTGGACGTGGTTGCAGTCGGCGACACTGACCTACGGATCGTGGACTGACCTACGGTCCGTAAGTCCTTTCCGTGGTTTGGGACTTAGGCAATTTTTCAGAAGCCTGGAACTCCAATTTTCAGTAACGAATGACGGCTCAACAGCACGGACCGTGACTCAATCCATGGTCCGTTGATCCCCCTTCTTGGTCTCATACTTAGTTTGATAAAAATTAAGTACTGGAACACCTTCTCTGATTCAATTAACGAACTTGCAGGACTGGCCGTATGTCAAACTATGGTTCGTCGATCATGGTTGTGTTTCCACACTTAGTCAAGAATTCCCTGATTATTTCTTCAAGCCTTTCCTATCAATCTACGCCCTGCACCTACGAAAAGTGACTGGACCTACGGTCCGTAGGTCAAGTCTATAGGTGGCGATTTCTGCAACATTTCTTCAGCTGTCTCCTAACTTCCTCGTCCGAACTTATTTCCTGCAAACAAGATCAAAACATATTAATACCAATACAAAATGGCTCTAGACACACACAACTCTTAAGTGAAATGTATTAAAAATATCATAAATTCATGGTATATCAGAAGCACCTTGAGAATCTTTCGAACTTGTTTGCTTGGTTGAATAGGCTCACCAAGACATCTCAGTTCATTGGTTATGGAAGTGAATCTTGTATTCATCTCGTGAATGGTTTCACCTTCCTTCATATAGAAGTTCTCATATTGATTCGTTAGCATATCGATCTTAGACTCCTTTACTTGTGTCGTTCCTTCATGGGCTGTTTTGAGACAGTCCCATATCTCTTTAGCTGTCTCGCAAGCAGAGATTTTGTTGTACTCATCTGAGCCGATTCCACATACCATAATCTTCTTCACTTTATAGTTCTTCTCTTTCTTCTTTATGTCCACTTCATTGTATTCCTTTCTGGTTTTGGGGATTACCTTAGTAAGCTCTCCATATATCACTTCTTTGGTGGGAATGTAAGGTCCGTCAAGAATCACATCCCACAGCTCATGTCTTCAGCATTGATGTAGTCATGCATGCGATTCTTCCACCAACCATAAAATTGTCTATTGAAATGAGGTGGTCTGGTGGTTGACTAACCTTCTTCCACATTGGGTGGAGCAGCCATTCCTTTAGGATCTTTTCTTTTCTTGGTTTTACCCAAATAGAAAAGTACCGCTCTGATACCACTTGTTGAAATGTATGTGTCCACTAATTACGATGTGACCAGGTCCTTAACACCATTACGATGAACAGAAAATAAATAGTGAAGGTAAAGATAGCACACGCATATGTGGAAACCTCCTTGCTCAAGAGAGTAAAACCACAACCTGTCTCACAGGATTTTCAAACTGCTTTTACTAAACTTCACAAGGCAAAGTAAAACCCAGTTTACAACACAGACGGGATTAACCTCCTAATCTATATTTTGAGTAATACATTATCACTCAATGAGCAAAAGCAATGCCTGTATTTCCCACTATACTAACCCAACTGATTAATATCGACTTTGACGTAAGACACGAAGTTACCCTCAACAAAGTTCTTACAATGATTCACCCAAGATTGAAATGTTTCTATCACAAGCGAAATAATTCCTACAATATAAGCACAAATACAAGAAATCAAAGTAACAGCTAGTTCAGGAAGCAATTAGGTAATCTATAAGGTCCCTTCTTGTTTTTTGAAGCTTGAATGTCTCTCTTTGCATGAATGAATGATTTGTTGTTTGTCATCTTGAATATATCAAACATTAAGAGTTAATACACATCAGACAAACAACCTCGTCCCTTCTGATTGGTGTAGTACACTGACGACCTCACCAACTTCTGACGCAGACAGCTTTCTAGCTGTACAACATATGAACCTGGACGAACATACTCTGCAGAGGACCAGGTCCCTGCATTTGTGAGGAGATCATCAAAACATCTGGGAGCATTAAGACTTATCAAATGATCATTCATACGGAAGAGGAACTGATCTATAAGGTACAATTCCCATAGCATCTTTATCAAGTTCATTTGTTACAAATGATGGAGATGCATAAAAAATATAAGGTTGATCTCCATCTAAGTCTGGATCCATTGATTTCCTTCCATGGACTTCTAGTATATCAACAACTCTATTAGCCTCCCGCAGAATATATTTTAGCAGCTGGCATTCCATCTGGAGTAGCAATGACCTGCAATCAGAGTAAATATGTGAGAGTAGCGAGTTATTACTATTTAAAGTGTTGGGTTTTATTTGCCCTGAATTTCTTACCATAAATAGGTTTTCCTTTTAGGAAAAGGTTTAGGACTGGCTAGTCCTTTTCTGGTAGGAAAAGGTTTAGGACTCTATAAATAGAGGTTTGTTCCTTCCAACTTAATCAACATTCACAATGTAGTTCTAGGGGCTTTGAGAGTTTTGGTTAGGGGGAGAAATTGTGGGACACAAGCTTGATACATTATCACTTGTGTGAACCTCTCATGTATTCCGAGTGAATTGGTTGAGGTTATTTCTCTCTATATTTCGTACTCTCACATTTATATAGTGGGTTGCTCATCTCCTTTGTGGATGTAGGTCGATTGACCGAACCACGTTAAATCTTTGTGTCTTTTGGTATATTTCTTGTTTGTATTCTTACTCATGGTCTTTCGAGGTTTGCTTTGCTATCTTCCGCATGACACCTAATTATTTTCGGTTCTAACATAAAGTGTTTAGTAGAACCCGCGAGTCAGTTTCTACCATAAGGTAATTCATATTTTTCCTTTTAGCTAGATTTAGCCCATGAAGAAGAGCTAAATTTTCCGCGTGGTGAGCATTATTAACTCTAACCTTGCAAGTGAAACCCATAATCCAATCACCCATGTGATTTCTTATTACTCCTCTCGTACCTCCACTATTGGTATTGGGATCAAAGGAACCATTTATATTAAGCTTGATGCATCCTGCAAGCACCGAAGGAAATATCTTGATTGTTGAAAGCAGGGCCAGGAACATTTTTGTTTTTGAAGAGCTTATTATTTCTATTTTTTGAGATATTCCAGAGGATAAAAGGAGTTAGGATAGCAGTAGGCACACTTTGATGAGAATTGACTAGAGTAATAGTTTTAGAGCAGCATGACTGTTGAATGTTGTTGTGAGAGTCTTGATTATTTATGGTACTGTCAAAATTGTTCCAGGCGTACAAAGAGGCTTTTGGGCAATCAGCAAAAATGTGTATGGTGTTTTCTTCCACATTCAGGCATGTACGTTGTTACAAAACGAGACAGAGAAACACAAGAAAATCTGGAGAATTAATAATTCTATTCATCATTGAATAAAAGAGACTACAACCATATTTGTACACCAGAAGTTAAGAAGTAAAAGGAAATAAAATACCTATAATGTCTAAATATATACTTTACCATACTTAATATATTTAAATATATATTCTACGCATATTTAGAATTTTTATACAATATTTACCAAATTTTCACATCACCCCTCAAACTCAAGATGGTTTAGAAGAAATCAAATTGAGTTTGGCCACCGTAACTTGGAAATGTCTAGGAAGATGAGGCTTGGTGAAAACATCAGTTGGTTGATCTAAGGACCCAATAGAAGCTAATCAAATGGCACTAAGATCAATTTGATGACGAGTAAAATGACAATCAATCTCAATATGCTTTGTACGCTCATAAAATACCTCATTATGAGCAATTTGAATGGCACTATGATTATCACAATAAAGAGCAGTGGCAGAAGATTGAGGAACACTCATGTCAGCCAATAACCAACAAAGCCACAATATCTCAGCAGTAGTATCACCAAGTGCGCAATATTCTGATTCGGTACTTGATGGGGATGCTAAGGTTTGTTTCTTGCTTCTCCACGATATAAGAGAATCTCCTAGAAAAATACAATAACCAGTAGTAGAAAGTCTATCAATAGGATCTCGTCCCCAATCAGCATCAACATATGCTTTTAATTCAAGAGAAAAATTGGCTGAAAAGTGAAGTCCATGGAACATAGTACTTTTGACGTAAATTCGCAGAACAACAGCATAATGAGTGGAGCGAGGTGCAGCCATGAATTGACTAACTATGTGAACAGCATAAGCAACAATATCTGGACGAGTAACTGTCAGATAGATAAGACTACCTACAAGTGTCCGATAAAGAGTGGCATTAGACAATAAAGTACCATCGGTTGGAGAAAACCGCACATTAGGCTCAAGAGGTGTGCTCTCAATTTTATTATCGCTAATACCTGCTTTTGATAACAAATCAGTAGCATACTTAACTTGAAATAGAGAAATCCCATTATCAGATGTGAGAACTTCGAAGCCCAAGAAATAGTTGAGAGACCCGAAATCCTTCATCTCAAAATTAGTACTCAAAAATTCTTTAACCTCTGAAATACCAGCAATATCATCACAAGTAATAATCATATCATCCGCATAAAGAATCAAAAGAACAATACCTTGTGTTGTCTTGCGTACAAAAAGAGCAGTATCATGTGGGCTAGAAGAGAATCCATATTTGCTCAATGTTGAACTAAACTTTGCATACCAAGCTCGTGGATCTTGTTTCAAACCATATAATGCACAGTGAAGATGGCATACTTTATTTGGAGGACAATTGTATCCTGGTGGAGGTTTCATATAAACTTCCTCCTCCAAATCTCCATTAAGAAAAGCATTTTTAACATCCATTTGAGAAAGTCCCCTCCGTTTAGCTGCTGCAATAAAAAGAAGGTCACGGACAGAGGTAACACGAGCTACTGGAGCAAAGGTCTCCTCATAATCAATTCCATATTCTTGGGTGAATCCTCGAGCAACTAATCGAGCCTTGTATCTTTCAACAGAGCCATCAGATCGTGTCTTGATTTTATAGATCCATTTGCAATCAACAAGAGTTTTATCAAAAGGAGGATCAACTGAGTCCCAAGTATGAGTTTTTTCAAAAGGCCTACAACTCTTCTTTCATAGCTTGCTGCCAACAAGGATCACTAGATGTCTCTTTGTATGTACCAGGCTTATGTAAATTAAGCATGGTACAATAACATTAATAATCACGAAGATAACTAGGAGGGATTTTTTTTCTCTTTCTGGAAGGATAGATGAAGTGTTATTAGGAAGAAGAGAAAATGAGGGTACCTTGAAATCAACATTCATATCAAGAGTGGAACTATCAATTGGAGATTGATCATGAGAATTGGACGTTGTACTATTTTCATGAACTGGACCATCAGATGGGCCTGCATCAAGGGAAATAGTTGAACTGTGGGGTACAATGTCTGACTCACTAGATGAATTTGCATTAAGATCACTTTGAAAAAGCTCAACAGAAGGATTAGAAAAGAATATCACTTTGCTTGATGGAATAGACTCAAACTTTGACAATGAGGAAAATTTAATATGTTCCCAGAAAACAACATGTCGAGAAATACGAATACGATTTGACACAGGATCCCAACACCGGTAACCTTTATGTTCTATCCCATTTCCTAGAAAGAAAGAAACTAGAGCACGAGGTTCTAATTTTGTTTGTTCATGTGGTTGAAGAAGAACAAAACAAGCAGAGCCAAATACTTTAAGTAATGTGTAGTCAGGAGCTACCTTGTAAAGACGTTTATAAGGAGATATGTTTCCAAGAATAGGAGATGGGAGTCTATTGATAGTAAACACTGCAGTAAGAGCTGCTTCACCCCAAAAGAGCTTAGGGCAAGATGAATAAATAATCATGGCCCGAACAGAATCAAGGATATGCCTATGCTTACATTCAACTCGTCCATTTTGTTGGGAGGTACCGAGACAAGAGAATTCAGAAAGTGTACCATTTACAGATAAGAAATTCAAAAGTTTAGAATCACGATATTCCAAGGCATTGTCACGCCGTAAAACTTTGATAGTTTTACCAAATTGAGTTTTAACCATATTGGTAAAATTAATATAGATTTGAGGTAGTTCCGAATGACTTTTCATAAGATATATCCATGTGTATCGAGAAAAATCATCGATAAAAATTACAAAGTATCGTGATCCAATCATGCTTGATACAGGGGAAGGTCCCCAAACATCAGAATGTATTAAGTCAAAAGGGAACTTTGAAATAGAAGGATTTTTATTAAAAGGTAAAGCAGGTTGTTTGGCATGTTTACATGCAATACAATCCAAATTTTTCTCATTAACATGACCTAAAAACCCACTGGAAACTAAAGAACGAAGTTTACTCAAAGAACAATGAAAAAAATGTTGATGCCATAATGACAAAGGAACACTAAAAGAAACAACACATAATCGAGACACGGGAGATGATTGGGGAATATGAAGACTAGTGAGTTCAAACATTCACCCAACTTTATGGCCTTTCCCAATGATTTGTCCCGTCAGAAGGTCCTGCACTCGACAACCACGAGAAGAAAAAATTACATCATATCCCAAATCACATAATTATCCAACAGAGATAAGATTAAAATTAAAATTTGGAATAAGGAATGTATCAGGCAAAGAGAAATCTGATGAAGAAATAGATCATTTATGACTAACATTCATATTAGATCCATTAGCAGTATGGATGGATGATGGGATAGAAATTATATCCAGGTCAGAGAAAATCTTGGAAGAATACGTCATGTGATTACAACATGCTGAATCAAAGTACCAAGATGAATTACATGAAGGAGTAACTAGAGTTGCACGATTGTTACTAGTTGGAGAAAGGAGTTGACTAAGGAGAGCTTGAAGGTCAATTGATGAAGTTCCAGAATTGTTGGTTACTGCAAGAACAGGATTTGACGACTGATTCAAACGAGATTGATTTTTGTTCTAAGGACGAGTAGGACAATTCTCAATCAAGTGATCTTCCTTTTTACAGTACCTGCGAATTGGAGGACAATTCCTAGATATAGGTCCCTTCTTCTTACACTTATTACATTCAATAACTGCGCAGTTGTGTAAGGCATGACCAGTTGACAACAATTGCGACAAAATTTGGCACCAATTCTGTTAGTGGCTGCAAAACTGAGTTATCCACTGGTCGCGTAAGATCCAAACGAGTTTCTTCAAATTTTAGGTGAGGAAGAGCATTTTCAAGAGTTGGCAAAGGTTGTTGGTTAAGCAATGCAGCCCAGGTTGGTTCATAATCATCAGTAAGAACCATCAAGAATTGAATCAATTTATCATTGTTGTGGTAAGCTAAAAATTTAGCAGCAGTATCAGAATTTCTAAAAACGGGTTCAGTCATGGTTAATTGATTCCAGATGGATTCCATCTTCGACAGAAATTCATAGACAGGTTCTCCATTTTTTTGTTTCAAGCTGGCTATCTCCTTCATCAATTGATAACGATGAGAAAGATCATAAGTAGTATATCATTGAGAGAGATGATCCCATACCTCTTTTGTAGTGTCGAATTGTCCAAATTAGAGGTGAATACTTGGAACAAAAGTATTTCGAAGCCATGTAATAATTTGATGATTTCGGCTATCCCAATCTTCTAAACTGTCAACAAACTTTTCATTTGTTTCAGTCTCAGTTTGCTTTGGACAGGTTAAATCACATGTGACATATCGCCACAACTTTCTCCCTTTCAAAAAATTATGCATTGCCTCACACCAATGACGATAGTTAGATCCATTGAGAACAACGAAAATAAGTTGAGAAATATCATTCTTCTCCATCATATTCGCTCAAAAAATTAACGTCAACAAACCAAAAAAAAAAACTGAAAGACAGTAGAGACCCAACAAAGTGATGATGCAGTAATTGCAATCAACAAAATACCACGAGAAAAAATAGAATAGTGAATATGGATTTCAAAAATCTGAGGAGGCTCTAATACCATGTTACAAAACGAAACAGAGAAACACAAGAAAATTTGGAGAATTAATAATTCTATTCATCATTGAATAAAAGAGACTACAACCATATTTGTACACAAGAAGTTAAGAAGCAAAAGGAAATAAAATACCTATAATGTCTAAATATATACTTTGCCATACTTAATATATTTAAATATATACTCTACCCATATTTAGAATGTCTATACAATATTCACCAAATTTTAACATACGTAAAGCAAGTATTTATTGCGGTGATAATTTTATAAGCTAAGGCAGAGGAAGTTGGCAGCTTGTCTAGTAGTAGCAGCCACATAAAAAAATTTAGTATGGTAATAGTTTTAAACTTCCAGATCCAACAATGTTTTGAATTGTAGGTATTATTATTGATCGTTAGGTATAGGTTATAGGCACTCCTAGAGCTAAATTTTCCGTCCAAACTTAGGTTCCAGTAGAAAGTATCCTTATTTTTTGGGATAGACGTTTGGGTGTAAGTATTTAAAATATTGTCTTTGATGTGATTGGGAATATCGACGGAAAGACCTGAGAAATCTCAAACCTTATTGGATACACTATAACAAATTTGATTATTAGTGACAAATAATTTTGTCACTAGAAACTCACATTTCATCACAAAAAGAATTTTGTGACGAAAAATAATTCGTCATGCATTCGTCCCTAAAGCATGGGTCACTAAATGTATACAGAGACAATTTAGTGTTTCGTCACTAAATAGAAATGTATTAACTATGAAAATATATTTGTTCCTAAATGCTTCGTATTTATGACAAATTTGTTCGTCATAAAAATTATTAAAATTTGTAGGTGAAGATATATTTTTTTCACTAAATAGATTATTATAGCCCACGAAAATGATGTGTCACTAACTATTTAGTTTAATTAGTGACGATGTCATTTGTCTCTAATATTTTGTGTATTTCGTAGTCAAGCAAATAATATTTCGTCACTAAAAACTACTTTTTACATACAATTTTTTTGTTGTCCCTAAAGGTAAAAATTAGTGACAACATTATAATTAAATAATTTTGTAGTTGAAACAGTCATGTCGTCACTAAAAGTAATTTTTT
Source organism: Solanum tuberosum (assembly GCF_000226075.1). Taxonomy (NCBI): domain Eukaryota; kingdom Viridiplantae; phylum Streptophyta; class Magnoliopsida; order Solanales; family Solanaceae; genus Solanum; species Solanum tuberosum. The sequence goes on along the minus strand of NW_006239090.1, from coordinate 905,192 downwards.
TACCGACAAAATAAAATTGTCACTAAAAAATTTAATAAATAAGCAGGAAATTTTTGGGACAAAAAATTTTTTTGTCACGGAATGTCATACTTTAATGACGAAAATGTTATCATCTTAAAAAAATAATGTATTCGTCACTAAAAATTGAGCTTTGAAGTTAAAATGTTCTGTCACTAATGACATTTAAACTTGTAGCAATACTATTTACAATTCGTATTAAGCTAGGTCTCCGTAAATTTAAAATTTATTAAAAAATTAAAATTATTAAATAATATAAATATATTAAACTTAATAGCATGGAGCAATTTTTTTTAATAATGAGCATCATACACTACACAAATTAAAATTAACAACATACTAAAAGAATTATAAAGAGAATCATATAGATTAAAAATAACAACATACCAAAAGAGAAAGCTAAAAAAAAAATTACACATTGTCTGTCATTTCTCTTATATTAGAAAGGCTTGTTCAACATGCCTGCTTCATTGATGTAAAGGGTATTTCTGTCTTTTCACTTTCATATTATAACTACGTGTCTGACTCCTGTGTTATCAATTTACACCTCACTTTGTATGTCTTCATCATTTATACTCCACCGTCAGTGTACATCAAGGTTCCTCTGTTTCCTTCAGAATTCCATCTAGGTAAGATTCTTTTCCTCAAAATTGAAGTTCGGGAACCAAATTTGATCTGGGTGTCTAAAAATTTGTTTATTTTCCTTGTGTTTAGGAAGTCCCAATAATTTTAATCGATATGCTTTCAATTTTGGCTGGGTGATTATGGTTTCCGTATTCTATTTTGGATTCATGTTTCATATTTTTGTTGTGTTTCTCACATGCAGTAATTAATTTGGTATTTTCCGTCAAAATTAACTTTGTGGTTTATTTTAGTTGGGTTTTTTTTATCAGAACTCTTTTCAACTTCCTCCATTCATATATGGTCTTCTTCACCTGAATCAATTTTCTGGGTTTTTGTGATGTTCGATTTTTCTTGTGTTTGGGAAGTCCCAATAATTTTAATCGATATGCTTTCAATTTTGGCTGGGTGATTATGGTTTCCGTGTTCTATTTTGGATTCCCGTATCAGATTTTTGTTGTGTTTTCTCACATGCAGTAATTAATTTGGTCTTTTTCCATCGAAATTAACTTAATGGTTTATTTTAGTTGGGTTTTCTTTATCAGAACTCTTTTCAACTTTCTGCGTTCATATGTGGTTTTCTTCATCTGAATCAATTTTCTGGTTTTTGTGATGTTCTATTTTCCTTGTCTTTTGAAAGTCCCAATAATTTTAATCGTTACACTTTCAATTTTGGTTGGGTGATTATGATTTCCGTGTTCTATTTTGGATTTCTGTTTTAGATTTTTGTTGTGTTTTCTCACAAGCAGTAATTAATTTGGTCTTTGGGTTTTCTTTATAAGAATTTTTTTGAAGTTCCTTCGTTCATATATGGGTTTTTCATCAGAATCAATTTATGGGTTCTTGTGGGTTGGTTTGGAGTTTCTTCACCTTATTGCAATGACATTTTCTATCACGACCCAGACCGTCATGATTGGCACCCACACTAACTCTCGGGTAGGAGAACCACTACTACAACCCAAACCAAGCAACTCAATCAAAACTAAGGCATTTAAGTTACAGAAGCAAGTTAAATACAAAGAAAATAAATAGAGTTACCATAAAGCCTAACAATAATAAACTAACATTGAAGAAGTAATGCCTAGAACCTAAAGGTCAATGTACCAAAACATCTAAAATTCAACAAGTCTAAACAAGAAGGAATGCAACCCCAATCTAATGGACTAATCAACTAACTAGAACATAGTCTAAGTTCGGAAATGGTGGACATAGACGAAAGAGAACCCATGGCAGCCCGGAAGAATTGGCTCACCCTTGAATTCGAACGATCATTAACCTCCTAAGCGAGGTTTGTCAGTAGCTACTTGAAGATGGCTTTTACTCAACAAAAATAAGAGCAAGTGCAGTATCAGTACGCAACCACAGTGTACGGGTAGGATCACGCGGCTATCCCACTAAGTGCAACATACATAAGTCAAATAACAATATAATCACATGCATATATCGAACCTTTACAATATCATCAACATTTACGAATAACGAACAACTTCACATGTCTCAAAATACACAATTATGGCAAGTCATTGGTCCTCTCATGGAACTCAAACCCAAACAGTTAGCATACCAGAACGTGGTACCCGATACAATGATTATGCCAGAACTTGGCAACCGATCCCATAATTATGCCGGAACGTGGCAATCGATCCAAGTTAGTTATGTCGGAACGTGGCAACCGATCCATTCAACACACCACAATCACAATCACAAGTATATCCTCAAGATCATACAATTAAGTCTTGATTTCATGGTAACCATTATTCATCTACCTCATTACAACAAGTGTGATCAATAATGCAACATTCATATACATACATGTATCATAATGAAGCAAGAACAAACATACATCACACAATCATGAATCACAACCATCACCTACCTTGAAACAAGCTTGAAACCCTAAGAAACTTGATCCTTCCCTTTCCGAATTCGTTTCGCTTGTTCTTGGTCTACAAACAATCATAATGACACTAGAATCAATAAACAATCACTAATTACCCCAATTACTAACAATTCTAACAACCCTAGATCATCCCCATGATCCCAAGTGTCCAAAATAAGGTTGTATCCATCATAGAATCTAGATCAAAACCCTCCCCCGTCATTAATTGTTCATTCTATTACGTTATACGAATCGAAAAATGGATTCGGGGAGTGAAAAGTTTACCTTTAGCCTCAAGAATGGTGGAAAACTATTAGGAGTCACCTGGGGTTCGTTCTTTAGTTCTAAAAATCAAAAAGTGTAGGAATAGGTCGTTTAGGGATTTATTTACGACCTTAAGTCACGTCGAACCCTCCACCGTGGCCCTCACCCCGTTGTGGCGGCCCCGTCAGAGCGACCAAAAGCTCCGCCAGAGCAGCTTGCACGAACCAGTGAGCTATTTAAAGAATTCCTAAATTCTCATTTCACAACACACTTCTAACCAACGACGCTCAGAAAATACCCATTACGCTAAGGTCGATTTCGGGAGTTCTACTCGCCCAAATTCAATTCCGTAAAGTCGTACGGATTCCTTAACGAGTTATCTAACCACTCATTTAACCGAAAGTATAAATAAATCACCCGATTGTTACCAGATTTTCCTACACCTTAAAGACTTCGATTTCGTCCAAATCTAGACAAGGTTGGGAAAATCTAAATACTACGAAAAAGTTTTCCGCTCCCAAATTTTCCCCCGTTGACATTTCTATAACGACGGAAATAGGTCGTTACAATAGATACCAATTTACCCATCACTCGACCCCGAGTGACAAAACTTTGGAAAATAGACTAAGGAAAGAATAAAGTAGTATCTGAATCGACGAACAATTGGGGATACTTGTCTCGCATGTCCCTCTCGGTTTCCCAAGTAGCTTCCTTAACTGGACGATGCTTCCATTGAAATTTCACGGACTTAATCTCCTTGGTCCTCAACTTATGCACATCACGATCAAGAATTGCAACCGGTTCCTCCTCATATTGAAGGTCTTTGTCTAACACAATTGAGTCTCACTTAATGATATAATCCCCGTCACCATGATACCCTTTCAACATTGACACATTAAATATCGGATGAACACCCGATAGATTAGGATACGCTTCCGGCCTCACACATTCAAGAACCTCAAATGGACCAATGTATCGCGGACTTAGCTTGCCCTTCTTGCCAAATCTCATTACCCCTTTCATGGGTGATACCTTAAGAAGAACATTTCCACCGGTTTGAAATGTCGTGTCTCTTACCTTATGATCCGCATACTTTTTTTGTCTACTCTAGGCTGTTAAAAGCTTAGCTTGAATACTCCTCACCTTTTCTTGAGCATCCTTCATTAAATCAACCCACAAAGGTTTCACATCCCCAGCCTCGAACCATCTTATTGGTGATCTACATCCCCTACCATAGAGTGCCTCACATGGTGACATAACTATGCTGGAGTAATAACTATTATTATAGGAAAATTCACACAAAGGTAGGAACTTATCCCCATGCCCTCCAAAATCAATCACACATGCCCTCAACATGTCTTCTAGCACTTGAATAGTCCTCTCTGACTGCCCATCTGTCTGTGGATGGAAGGTTGTACTAAAGGTGAGTTGTGTGCCCAATTCATCATGTAATTTCCTCCAAAACTTAGATGTGAATTGGGTACCACGGTCTGAGATGATAGAGAAGGGCACCACATGCAACCTCACTATCTCTTTCACATACACCTTAGCCAATTGTTCAGCATTATAATCTATTCTTACCGGAATAAAATGGGTTGAGTTAGTCAATCTATCAACCACTACCCAAATAGAATCAAACTTCCCCAAAGTCTTGGGAAGACCAACCACGAAATCCATGGCTATCCTCTCCCACTTTCATTCTGGAATTGGCTTTCTTTGAAACAAACCTGTAGGTCTTTGGTGTTCATATTTCACTTGTTGACAATTTTTACACTTCGCCACAAACTCCGATATGTCCTTCTTCAAGCCAGGCCACCAATAAATTCGCTTCAAATCTCGGTACATCTTGGTCACACCCGGATGGATAGAATATCACGAACCATAAGAT
>NW_006239090.1:891633-900346 GCF_000226075.1 Solanum tuberosum | reverse complement strand
GCTTTTGGAAGCTCTCCTCACATTTTTCAGTCCATTCAAATGGTATCTCATTTTTGGTCAAATTAGTCAAGTGCATGGCGATAGAATGCCTAACTGCATGAACTTAGACTCTAAGGTCTGAATTTCCTTAACTAAAGGTCGTTTGGATGCACTCAAGCAAGCTAAACTACCCATACTCACCGCCTTTCGACTCAAAGCGGCTGCCACTACATTAGCCTTACCCGGATGGTAATGAATGGTGACATCATAATCTTTAAGTAACTTCATCCACCTTCGTTGTCTCAAATTCAGATCATTTTGAGTGAACACATGTTGCAAACTGCGATGATCAGTACACACTTCACACTTAACACCATAGAGGTAAGCCGCCAGATCTTAAGAGCAAACACTACCGCTGCCAACTCCAAATCATGTGTTGGATAATTCTTCTCATGTATCTTTAACTAACGTGAGGCATAAGCTATAACATTCTTATCCTGCATCAACACCGCACCCAAACCAGAATGTGAAGCATCACAATAAACAATAAAATCTTTACCTTCAACCGGTAATGCTAGAATAGGCGGGATGGTCAAAAGAGTCTTGAGCCTTTGGAAGCTCTCCTCACATTTTTCAGTCCATTCAAATGGTATCTCATTTTTGGTCAAATTAGTCAAGTGCATGGCGATAGAAGCAAAGTTCTTCACAAATCGATGATAATAGCTAGCGAGCCCCCACAAAACTCTTAACTTCAGTCACAGAACTTGGTCAAACCCAATTCTTAACCGCCTCAATCTTTTGAGGATCTATCATTACCCCTTCTTTTGAAACTACATGTCCCAAAAATGCCATAGAAGTCGACCAAAATTCACACTTAGAAAATTTCGCATATACCTTTTGCTTCCCAAGAACATCCAAAACGATACGAAGATGGTCGGCATGCTCTTCCTCACTTTTCGAATATACCAAAATATAATTAATAAAGACTATGACGAAAGAATCAAGAAATGGCTTGAACACCCCATTCATTATACTCATAAAAGTTGTAGCCACATTGGTCAAACCAAAAGACATAACCAAAAACTCATAGTGCCCATAGCGAGTCCTAAACGTCGTCTTGGGCACATCCTCAGGCCTAATTTTCAACTGATGGTAGCCAGACCTTAGATCAATCTTAGAGAAACTAATGCACCTTGCAATTGGTCAAAAAGATCATTTATTCAAGGCAAAGAGTACTTGTTTCGAATAGTGACCCTATTCAATTGCCGATAATCTATACACATTCTCATACTAACATCTTGTTTCTTAACAAACAAAACTGGAGCACCCCATGGGGAAGCACTAGGACAAATAAATCTCTTATCAAGAAGCTCTTAGGTTTGAGCCTTAAGCTCTCTTAATTCTACTAGAGCCATACGATATGGAGGGATAGAAATGGGACGCGTACCAGGCTCTAAATTAATGCAAAAATCTATATCTCTATCCGGAGGCATACCAGACAAATCACTAGGAAACACTTCTCTAAATTCCGACACCACAGGAATAGACTCAATGGATGGAGCCTCAATCCCAACATCTCTAATATGAGCCAAATAAGCCAAACAACCTTGCCCTATCGATTTCCTAGCTCGAATGGAGGCTATGATCTTAGCTTACTTAGGCTTGTACACCCCTTCCCACTCTAATTTTTCCCTCCCCGAAATTTCTAGAGTTACAGACTTAGTATTACAATTAAGCACGGCATAATAGGGGGACAACCAAGTCATGCCTAAGATTATATCAAAGTCAGTCATATCCAAAATTACCAAATCAGCCCAAGTCTGAAAACCCATAAACAAAATAGGACAAACACGATAGACATGGGTAACTATGACTGACTCTCCCAAACTGGGGGTGGGTAGAAACATGGATAGGGGCATCAAGTATATCACAAAATCATATTAAACTTTGAGGCAAATCGCACGGATACATAAGAAAAAGTAGAATCCGGATCAAACACTACAACAATAAAAGCTTTTAGCGGCAATTAATATGCACCTTAGTGGAAACATAAATTGCCACTAAAACTTTTATCGTCATTTAATTTATTGTCATTGGATTCAATGTCCCTAAAGGCTTTAGTGGCAATTATAAAGAGTGCCGGTAAAGATACCAACTATTGCCGCTAAAAGATTTCAATTTTAGCGGCAATTATTTACTGGCAATAACAATGGCCACTAAAATCACCTGAAATTTACATCTTGCATAATCAATAATGATGCATCTAATTGGCAATAAAACTGCCCACAAATTGCAAATACTAATATTAAGAAATGACGTTCTTCATTAAAATCACAATAAACAAAAACAAATAACTATTCATTCATAATCTTAATGTCAACAACATAACATGAAAAAAATTACTCCACTTGATTCCAAAAGCTAATCTTCTTTTTTTTAGAAGGTAAAAGCTAATCTTGTTCTCATTTCAATAATCTTCCACATATCAAATCTCTAAACATCATAGAGTACATATCTATATCCTCTCAGAAACCATTGCCTCGTGTCCTCTCGGATACCATCATTCCATATCAAAACAATAGGATACTCTGCACTAGCCAACACCATGTCTTCTTGATGTTACCAGACCCCTGGATCTCGAATTGTCATGCAAAGATGAATTTCTTAGGCATAAGAAAATGTTTCACTTGAATTTCCCTTTTAGGACCTTCAAGTTTGCCCTTCAGACTACCTGAAGTTGTGTCCCACTCTCATATGCCCATCAATGCTTTCAGGAGAAGGCAACTGACCATCAGGACTAAAAGCCAAACTAAACAAAATCTCTGTGATCTGAACCATATGTCAAAAAACAAAAGTTAAAAGGTATATCAATAAGACATATCTAATTAGCGATACAAAACCATAAATCATTCGGATAATAAACATGAGACAGATTCTTAATGCCAGGCATGACTCATTTACCTTCTAATAACTTTAAACTAGAATCACCTTAACCAATCTTCCATATAAATTCTCCTTCGTCTCCACCACATGTTGCCACCAAATTAGCATCTGTCGGACTGCAGATACCAGTTTATGCTTCATTTATAAAGAGAAAATGTATTGAAATAGTTAAAATATAAAGTAAACAGAAAAGAAATCCACTCCAAAGTACAGTCTAGTTATAGTTTTATACCCAATCGGGAGGCATTGACTATCATATGGATACATTTAACTTTTAACTAGTCCAAAATCAATAAAAACACATTTACCTAAAATCATTATGTTGGTGAGGAAAACAATCTTATGTGAAGTATATTCAACTATCTGAATATCTGATTCAATTTTCTTATAGGGAAAATATTTACATTAATAAGTGGAAAAATTCCAGCATACAAGAAGCAATAAGTGGAGGACCAACACAAGATGGAAACATATAGCTATGCACACTATCATTTAGATAAAAGGGATCTCACATGTTTTCAAGAGTTTGTAAAACACATATAGCATGTGACGAGTCTAGCTAGCATTAACCAACCATACGACACTTCATAAGCTACATACGCATGCAAGTTTTACAACACAAATATGCAAGGAGTCCTTCCACTCCCAAATGTGAAGGCTTTAGATGCCTAAAACAACATAGACTAGCTTGCTTAAAAGAAATATATGATTAACGACATGCTCTGTGTCAGAGGCGTATCTAGAGGGGGTGCCGTGGGTTCACGTGAACCCATGCTCCCCTCTCTAGATCATATATAGTAGTGTTATATTTTTAAAAAAATATTTAAATATAGATGTGTGAACCCATGTTCAAAGTATCATATAATAATACGATGATGATTAGGTGCACCTCTCTAACTGAGGATAAAAATTTAAATATTATATCTATCTTGTCTTTTTGAGTAACACCACTCCAAGTGGTTATCAGTGACACTTTTGACGTTTCAACTAATTTTTCTTTTGTATTTTTGCCTTTAATCTTTCAAAATTTTCAAGCGTCTTACATTGAAAATTCCTAAAAAATTAAGCACCGTAATTTTTTTATATAATTAAATCAATTGTGTATATTAAAATTTAAAACTAATAGTATTATATATTTTGAATCTATAGTTTTTAAAATTTAATGGTTCATATTTAGAACCTAAAAGTCAAATGATCAAATTTATATTTAAGATACATTTCTTCGTAATCGTGCACCCATTTAACCGAAATCCTGGATACGCCTCTGCTCTGTGTGTTAATAGAATTTTGAGGTACGGACCTGTCATACACTCCTACTGCAGGTTGTAGTGGATTCATGGTATCATATGAAATCTGTAGCTTAAAAAAGTATGCAAATCAAAGGAGGACAACAAACTCAACTTCTGATACGATCGTGTGACCTTTTTCATGACTAGTCAATATCTTTGCTGATAAAAGTTCCCAAGGAACAACGGCAAAACTAAACACACATGCTTTCTGGTAGTAAGGCAGATAATTGATGATCTAAAAGGAAAATAAAAGTTTAACAGACCAAGTTTACAGTGGCACAAGATAGTTATGCACGTGGTAATATACGTCATATACATTAGCCACAAAACGTAGCCCTTGGTGTTAATTAGATATCATCGAACAAGGTGGCAGAAACAAAGAAAGCACATAAGCTCCAATTTTATATTGCACAAGTAAAACTCAACTTGAACTTACAAATTAATACTCGGTCAATCTCAGAAATTAGAGTCGAGGTCTTGCAGATATCAATTTTCACTTAATCAACGTCCTCCGCAAGATAAGAAGTGCAAAACCTCTGAGAAAGAAAATCAACCTGAGCCAGAGAGTAAATTAACAAGCTTGGCTAGTAGAAACACAAAGTTACATTGAAACTACTCATATACAATAGCAGATTGTGATCACAAATTTTAAACTCACCAAGATAGAGCAACTAAAACCTTATTCCAAGTTTACAGAGCTAAGCTTGTCAACTTACCAACTAGGGAAAACGATTACTACATATGTCAAGCTGCGGAATTAGAGCAACCACAAATAGCCGAGCTCCAATTGGTGTACCTGTCATAACAGTTCCACCAGAACTCTTTAGGATATATGAATAAGAACATGGATTTTCTTCCAGATGTTCTCATGGACAATAAAATACATGCTACCAGCAGCAAAAATGTTAGATACTCTTTAGAATCTATTGATGCTTACAACACACAAATAAAGTAGGATAAAGATGCAAATTATAGCAGAATTTTGAATCGAAAAGATGAAAAGGTTAAATTTTCAACCAGTGTTAGATTGAAAATTGACAGTGTGTTCAAAATTAGGGATTGAAGAAAACGACTCAACTTTGATTCGAGCGAGGACTCGAATACATAAATCTGATTAGAAGAGAAAACAAAGACATACTGAAAATGTAAAATGGCTTAAGCTTCAATTCTAACAACTTAGGTTTTTCATAAGACGATTGCACGCGCTAAAATTGCTCCTAATATCTCAAACACGAATAAAAATATCATAACTTCATTAAACTTCCAAAAATAAAGAAATTCAGATAGTAACCGATGAAGGAGGAAGAATACCGACATAGTAGCGGTGTTGATTCGTAGCGGAGGTGGATTTGGAGGTCCGGATAGCGGTGGTGGATACGGTGGTTTTGGTGGCCGTGCTGAATACGATGGCTCCAGTGGCGCCGGAGAATACGGTGACTTAAGCGGCGGTGGATAAAATGGCTACGGTGGCTCTGGAGGTGGTGATTCTGGAGGAGGAGGAGGGCAGCGGATCTAATGGCCAGCGTCTTTTATTGCTTTGAGGGAATAAGTAAAATATTAAAATTGAATTTAGTTATTGACTTTTAGTGGCAACTATCTTTTAAGGGAAAATTACGCGGTTAAGCAAACTTATACTACTTAATTACTCATTATAGCTATAGTTTGCTATAATTACCACTCACGACTAACATTATACATTAATTACGCGGGCTGACTTCGAGTTTGTATATGTATAATTCGCCAGAATATACAAATACATATGTATAATATATAATTATCTAACCTATATACATATACAATTCACCTCTCTCCCACTCTCTGCCCTCTCTCGCTCGCTTCTCTCCTCCCTCTCCCAATCTCTCTCGCCTCTCTCCTCCCTATAATATATAGCTACGAATTGTAATTATCAAACTATAGCTATGGAGAGTAATTGGGCTATTTTTGAGTTGCTATATGTGAAAGTTCCCCATCTTTTAATGCCACTGAAAAGAGAATTTTTTTTACGGTGAATGTACATTTGCCGCTATATCTTATTTTAGAGATTAAATTAGTGGCAATTATTTTATTGCTGCTAAATAATTGCCACTAAAAATACTTTTTGGTGTATTGAAACAACACATTAGCCATCCGCTCACAGACAAGAATAGTACTTGTGATCACTGCATCAGACGCCTCTGCCTCATTCTTGCCCGGAAATGCATAACACTGAGACCTATCATCTTGACGAGCCACTTCCCTGCCTGGTTACGCATTACCCCTGACTGCATTACCATTACCTCTACCTCCACGGCCTCGTTGATTACCTCCTCGCCTACTTTGTGGACGTCCTCTACCATTATTACCATTCCCCGCGGGTACCACTGCTCTAGACTGCTGATGTGTGGAATCTAACACACGTGGGTGGAGAAAATTTCTCTTCATACGCCCAGGTTCACCACAGTTGTAGCAAGTACGATCAAAATATGGTCTACCACCCGTCGAAGGCGCGACTCCCTAGCTATCCTGAACATTATAAGATGGAATTTCCGAGTAACTACCTGCAGAGGTAGGCATAGCGGACTGAATTGACTTGGCTGCAAGCGTTTGCCTTCCGGACCCCTTGGAATAAGAACCTTGAAAGTTACCCGGAGTTCTTGGCCCTTTTTGTCCATGCCTTAGCTTGACCGTTTCGCCTCACCCTTCCCCCCCCCCAACTTCTTAACATAGTCTATTACCTCATTGAAGCTCCTCCCTGCAAGTAGCATATCTAGACAAGGCATGGAACTTGGCCTTCATAAGGCAGCCACAGTCATACCACCCTGCTCCAAAGCCATGAACTCATCCTTCTTGAGATCCCTCAAGGTCCTAGGCACATACTTCTCTATAAACAGAGCATGAAATTGGGTCCAAGTAAGTGGAGGTAAAGTAGAAGATCAGCATTCCATATAAGCTCTCCACCACAGCTTAGCCTCACCTTGAAGTTGAAAGCACATGAACTCAACCCCATGTTAATGGACAAATTCCCAACTTATGAAGCCTCTCATAGCAATCTAAGATAAACTCATAAGCATCCTCATTCTCAGAACCAAGAAACACATGAGATTTTAGCTTCAAAAACATAGTCAACATTTCATGTTCATTACCAGTCATAACAGAACCCAACAAAGGACGGAAGAAAGCATTATTACCTCCGGTCCCACCCACCTTGGGCGCAGTGCCAGCAACAGAAAGGTTAGTAGGAGCTTGAGTTGCTTGAGCAAAAGGAAGCACTCCAGGACCAACCAACCCTTTCAAGAATGACATGATATGTCGAGCTAACACTGGGTCTATGGGGGGAACATCAGTAGTCTCAGCCTGCACCTCTTCCTCTTGTCCCACATCCTCAACATTCTCAACATCAACATTTTCCTCTTCAATCTCTTCATGATGCGCAAGAGGGTTCTTATTCACATGAGCATTCTCAATAGGAGCTCCATTTCCAGCAGGCGCTACTCTTTTACGGCCTCTACCCCTGCATCGACCGTGACCTCTCGCTGCAGATTCCTCAGCTAGAGCATTGACGGGAGCTACGGGCCTAATACTGTTGAATCTAGTATTAACCATCTACAGACAGAAGAGTGAAAGAGGTTAGATACCAATTTGAATCGCCAGATACCAATTGGAATCAAGTCATAGCACAAAATGAGACAAGAGAAACAGTGAGATTTCCCAAAGTTCTATAGCCTCTCGAAGAAAAGTAAAGGCGTCCCCGTACCGTTCCGCAAGACTATACTAGACTTGTTTTGGTACATCGAGATCAACAAACCTAGGCTCTGATACCAACTTTGTCACGACCCAGACCGTCGTAATTGGCACCCACACTAACTCTCTAGTGGGAGAACCACTACTACAACCCAAACCAAGCAACTAAATCAAAACTAAGGCATTTAAGTTACGGAAGCAAGTTAAATATTAGGAAATAAATAGAGTTCCATAAACTCTAACAAAAGTCTAACAATAATAAACTAACATTGCGAAAGTAATGCCTATAACCTTAAAGTCAATGTACCAAAATATCAAAAACTCAACAAGTCTAAATACGAAGGGATGCAACCCCAATCTAATGAACTAATCAACTAACTAGAACATAGTCTAAATCCGGAAATGGTGGACATAGACGAAAGAGAACCCATGGCAGCCCAGAAGAATTGGCTCACCCTTGAATTCGAACGATCACTGATCTCCTAAGTGAGGTCTATCAGTAGCCGCTTGAAGATGCCCTATACTCAACAAAAATAAGAGCAAGTGCAGTATCAGTACACAACCACAGTGTACTGGTAAGATCACGCGGCTATCCCACTAAGTGCAACATACATAAGTCAAATAACAATATAATCACATGCATATATCAAACATATACAATATCATCAACATTTACAAATAACGAACAACTTCACATGTCTCAAAATATACAATTATGACAAGTCAATGGTCTTCTCATGGAACCCAAACCCAAATAGTTAGCATGTCGGAACGTGGCAACC
>NW_006239090.1:886428-891522 GCF_000226075.1 Solanum tuberosum | reverse complement strand
GAACGTGGCAATCCGATCCCATTCACACACCACAATCACCATTATATCATCAAGATGATACATTTAAGTCATGATTTCATGGTAACCATTATTCATCTACCTCATTACAACAAGTGTGATCAATAATGCAACATTCATATACATACATGTATCATAATGAAGCAAGAACAAACATACATCACACAATCATAGAATCACAACCATCACCTACCTCGAAACAAGCTTGAAACCCTAAGAAACTTGATCCTTCCCTTTACGGATTCATTCCGCTTGTTCTTGGTCTACAAACAATCACAATAACACGGGAATCAATAAACAATCACTAATTACGTGAATTACTAACAATTCTAACAACCCTGGATCGTACCCATGATCCCAAGTATCCAAAATAGGGTTGTTTCCACCATAGAATCTAGATCAAAACCCTCCCCCATCATTAATTGTCCATTCTATTACGTTCTACAGATCAAAAACTGGATTCGAGGAGTGAAAATTTTACCTTTAGCCTCAAGAATGGTGGAAAACTGTTAGGAGTCACCTGGGGTTCGTTCTTTAGCTATAAAAATTGAAAAATGCAGAATGAGATCGTTTAGGGGTTTATTTATGAACTTAAGTCGCGTCGAACCCGCCACAGCGGCCCTCACCCTACTGTAGCGGCCCCGCCAGAGCGGCTTGCACAAACCAGTGAGCTATTTAAAGAATTCCAAAATCCCCATTTCACAACACACCTCTAACCAACAATGCTTAGAAAATACCCTTTACGCTAAGGTCGATTACGGGAGTTCTACTCTCCCGAATTCAATTTCGTAAAGTCGTACGGATTCCTTAACGAGTTATCTAACCACTCATGTACCCAGAATTATAAATAAATCACCCGATTATTACCAGATTTCCCTACACCTTAAAAACTCTGATTTCGTCCAAATCTGGACAAGGTTAGAAAAATTCAAATACTACGAAAAAGTTTTCAGGTCCCAAATTTTCCCCCGTTGGCATTTCTATAACGACGAAAACAAGTCATTACATTTTCATAGTTGATTTCTAGGATGCAATTGAACACATTGTGCTCTCTCACATCCGTAGTAAAGCGATTTGAGAAGTAGTTAGAACCTCCCTTGAAAAGTCAAGTTTTTAAATTTATTATTATATAATTTCCTTATGCTTAATTTAAGGTTCTAGAGGAAGGAACTGATAGGTAAAGCACTAGAGTTTTGTTCTTTTCATCTTTTCTCTTGCTATATTTGGTAGTGTTAGTTGGAATATTGTTGCTTGTGAGTTTTGATGTGGAGCACTTGTTGTCACTCTAAATCTATGTTTTACTCTTCTTTATTTTATAGGCAGAATTTGTGTTATAGGGAAGTTACTGTTTGGGTTGAATGTTGTTGATTTTCTTTGTGGAATTTAGGGAAATTGGAATTATCAGGTTTCTTTTTAGTTAAATTTGGCTATTGATTGATTTGATTCCACGCTGGAGTTTTGTTCTCTCTGTTTCTGTGTGATTTGGGCAGAGGGGTGATTATAGTTTTCTTTTTTTTTTAAATCATTGTTTCATTTCCTGATTTACTTTTGTGTTGTAGCAACTTTTTGGGGCCCGCTAAACTTAAAAAACCTAATTTAGGACCTCCAAAGCTTGTGAAATTTCATGTAAATCTTTTCAGTTAAACCTTTCCTCTTGCTATAGTTGGTAGTGTTACTTGGAGTATTGTTACTTGTGAGTTTTGATGTGTAGCACTTGTTATCCTTCTAAATCTACGTTTTACTTGCACTCATATTTCCATTTCAGTATTGAAACCAAATAGCTCTAGTGTTTTGTTTGTCTAAGCTTTCATAAATTCACATGGCTACACAATGATATCATATGTTGAAGGTGAGCTATAACATATTCTATTTGATAGATACAAATTATAAAAAATACTAAATTCATTTTACAATTATTTTTGCGTGCAGTGTGAAGTTAAGGATTTGCAGTTATTACTATTGAAGTTTCAGCTACAGGTATGTTTTCAGCTACATGTATGTTCTTTCCCACCCATTATTGTGATTTCTTTTTCCCTCCTTCCTCCTTTTATCTCCTTGATTAGTAGCGGTCCAGTCACTCTGTTATGCTCCATTTTGATTGATAGGAAATTTGGGGCTGTTTGAGGAGTTTAAGGGTACAAAGTTGTTGTCTTGTTACTGGTGAAGAGAAAGATAACTAGATCATGGATTCATACTAGGCATGATATTTATTGTTACATAATTGCTAATTTTCGATGGACGTTTCATCTGAATTTGATAGGTTGGTAAGAAGATTTTTGACGAAAAGTCCATCAAAAACGTTATCGACGAGAAAATATCTACATGATACTACGTATTATATAATCTTTGGAAATGGTTTTAAAGAAGATATTTGACTAGGTAAACAAGCCAAGTTTCTAAATACAATTATATATTTAATAATGGTCCCATTAACAAGTGCACTAGTGGATTGATGAGTATCTCTTCAAAAGAGATTCAAGTTCGAGTTTCCTTAGATATATAATTGTCTTTGTTAGAAAGTGTTTTACGTTCATGTGAAATTTTTTGATGCAAACTTAAATTTAGTTGAATATAATACAAATACCAAAAGGGTTAAGGTTCTTGACAAGCAACTCTTTAGTAGTTGGATATACCCCTCATAGTTATATCTGAACTTGGAAGTTCAATATAATTTTTCCAATCAAATTGCTTACTTTTGCAATGTGGATTAGGCATTTCTTGATTTTTGGATGGGCTGAAATTCTGCAAATCATTAGTGTATTGTTCATACTAGAAGTAACGATAATATTATCACAATCTAATATATACTTTTCATGAGTGTCTCATTTTGTTTTAGTGTCTCACTTCAAACACCACACACCCAAACTAATGCCAAAGTTTGTTTTTCCTTTTTTTTGAGTAACCAATATGCTAAAATATTCAGGTGCTGCAACCTTAAGTATCATAATTTAGTTCTCTTGAGTTGCTTAGTTGGTTTTGCAACTGTTAACATGTTATTGATGTAAGGGATTGTAACAGGTTATAGATTATTTATATCTTATAATTATGGCTCGGCTTGAAGAATTGGCATTGATAAATTGTGATGTAATGGAAAGATAATTTGGTTTATTGACTACATTAGGGCAGGATTTGAAAAGATTAAAAAAATAGGTGTTGACTTAGTTGCTTTTACATTTTATTTTTGTCACACCTCAAAATAGGGGGCGTATCTGGCACTCGATACCCTAATACATCGAGTTACCCACTGAAACATACTAGCTAAACCAAACTGTGAAACAAAAAGATTGGGCTGCACAACCTCTAAAAAGTGAAGCCTGGACCCAGAGATCATGACCTGAATGAGAATAAACCATACAAATAATGGTAGACAAACCAAAAAAAATAAAATATGTACTATCTATCCAACGAGGCCACAACCGAAAACATACCTACTTACACACACACATATATATACATGCCAAGCCTATTGGCTAGAGGTTGAAACATACAAAAAGAAAGCCCAGAATATTGTGTCCACAATAGCCTCTATGAGTGACATAAGCACTGTCGGGACAAGGCCCCGACTATACCCAAACTGTACAACAAAAGTAAACATCCTCTGATGGCCCCAGGATAAGATGGAGCTTACCAACTCACAGCTGAACCTGAATCCTAGCGGGTGGGTCGATTAGAGTCCTTGCATATACCTGCTCGCACACGAAACAAAAAGCAGCGTCCCCAGGCAAAGGGACGTCAATACAAATAAAAATGTACTGGTATGTAAAGCAGAAAGTAAAATCATAAACATTTACTGTAAAAGGGTAATAGAGATACCACCTAAAACTGAAACCCAAATAATCTCCATGGCTGACCTTTAGCCCCCAACTACTTAAATATGCATGGTGTGCTCGTATAATCATATGTCGTGAATACATATATATATATATATAGATGCAAATGCATGACATACCCAACCATATGCTAGCAATAGTGGTGCTTTCCGGTAGCGAACCGGCATCATATTCGCCAACTTGTGGCTATCTGTGTCTCATACGTATAAATATAGGCAATAGGCCCCATACCTCCCGATTATAGCTCAGGAGTAGAATGCATAGCATGTCATGTCATGGATTTATAACACCTATGAGTTACTGTTGTCATGTTTCCAATCTTGTCCCGTTTGTAGTCTTGTTCTCATAACCCCATAATAACTTTCGTATAACATATAACAATTTCATGGAACCTGATATGTTATTCCAAATAAGCTTGAAAAGTTAACTAGAATTTTAGAAGGATAACCTAACCATGTTGATATTCATAACAAGTTTAAGGTGACTTACTTAGTTCCTAACTTGGTTCCTAGATAATTTATAAAAAAAATATTTCAAAAACCAACTGTTCTAATAGTTTACATTTAAATTATATTCGAGAGTTTTGAAGATCGTGAGTTACTTTAAAGATTTTTTTAATAATAACCTTAGTGGAGAAAGAGGGCTGGTCACAAGAAGTAAGTGTCTCGCGTGACATTTTAATTCACATCACCCAAGGAAGAATACGAATTCATACGTGCGGACATATAAATCAAGGAAACCGATAAAATAGACATGTAGATGTCGAACACTCTATTTATCCGAACGAGTGAACTATCAAAATAACAGAATCATGAAAAAAATTCAGCTGAGATCCCAATGCCTTTCACTGAAGGTCTTTCTAGCAAGAGAATAGCAAAATATCGCATTCGGCGTTTTAGGAATTTCCCAGGAGTGGTGCTAAAATGAGGGACGTAGCTTCGCCTTAACATACCTTTTCAATGAACGCTCGAATGGCCGTAGCTTCTTCACGAAAGTTGTTCCTTACGTCCTAAGCTTCGCAAACACTATATATACACAGCTGGTACGCACCTATAAACAATTCATAATTGTTCTTAAATCGGCAGATTTGCCAAATGGCCTCAACTTGACGAAATGTCCGTAGAACTTCATAAAAACAATCATAAAAGAGTCTCGAGATGATTACCTTAGTTAACCAAGTGTAAAACCTTGAAGAAACACCAATAACTACAAATTTATATCTTCAAAAACTTGCTTCAAACGCATC
>NW_006239090.1:874907-886108 GCF_000226075.1 Solanum tuberosum | reverse complement strand
ATACGGGGTTTTGTGCGTTGCAAACTACACTCGTAGGACTTCGATTTAATAGGTGATAGGACTTCTAAATCTTTGTATATTGGGAGAAAACATCCAAGACATTTGACCCAAAGTTAAGAAAATATTATTAGAGAAACTTCGATAACTTTTGCCGACTTTAGTTTCACTAATTTTCTTGACTTCCAAACTTAACATACGACCCTTGTGCTATTATAATACCTCATAACACACTATTATTAGCATGTTTTACACTCATAGGCTTATCCACAAGGTATGGGACAATTTAAACATTTCAAACGGCGAAGTTCTACCCGAGCCATTTCTTTAGTCATGAACTTTGTTTGAGGGGTCCCTTTGACCTAAAACTTTAGTTTAGTTCCTTGATATTGCCACATATTTGAAATTTTAATCTCCAATGTATGATACAAAGTCATATACACCTCATATAACCATGTCATTCTACGCCACACATATTATGCACGATTAGACAAAGAGCATGGGATCTTACAATTTTTAACTCCGATGTTGATCCAAGCAATCACACCTTCTGTTAGGGCAGAACACAACAACACAAATAATGGAATAACAACCATGCTTGAAATATACGTAATCAAGACATTGAATATCTGAAGCAGTAGATGCCCAAATAGGAATTATGCCATGTATGTTCTTTGATAAAAGAGGCTAGAGAGTTCTGTGTATGTTTTTTATGGATTGATGCCAACTAAGAATCTCACTTGTTTATCTGAAGCTCGCAATAATTTGTCTCCACTAGATTCAAAAGTCTTCTTTACTTTCTTTTGTTTAATGTTGTTACTGTGTTGCTTTTTGCGAGAAAAGTTTTAACTCTAAATAGTTGTCTACAAAATCATGACAGTGAAAGATTTACTTGATGTTTTTTTAATTAGTTGTCACATGGTGTTGTGCCTACTACTCTCTGGCAATTCAGAAATGTTATAGAAATCAAAATGCGTATCAAAATGCCTTACAACCAAATTCTATACTGATGCTTGCAATTTTACATATTCTTATTGAAAAGACATTTTTATACTCAATTTAAGCAACTATTGTAGCACCCTTTTCTCAAAAAAACTTTCTTCCATAAACTTTTTTCCATTCTAGCTTGCATCTATGTAAGCTAGGATCTATTATAACATTGTTTATCTTTTTTCTATTCAAAAGTCTTCTTTACTTTCTTTTGTTTAATGTTGTTACTGTGTTGCTTTTCGTGAGAAAAGTTTTAACTCTAAATAGTTGTTTGCAAAATCATGACAATGAAAGATTCACTTGATGTTTTTTTATTTGGTTGTGCCTACTACTCTCTGGCAATTCAGAAATGTTATAGAAATCAAAATGCCTTACAACCAAATTCTATACTGTTGCTTGCAGTTTTACATTAAGCTAGGATCTATTATAACACTGTTTATCTTTTTTCTATGTAAACAAGAAAAAAATCAACAAAACTCACTCTCTGAGAAGAATTCATAGACCTATATGGGAATAAACTTCTCACACATCTGAAAGAACTTCAAGATTTCCCAGTAATTCTTGCCAGAAAAGTAGCCAAACCAAAATCATCTTCAGGTGAAGTACAGACATACTAACAATTTCTCATATGCTGAAACACATATTGCTCAAATTAACACCAACTATTCAACAATGTGCAGGCCTTTCAAATAGATTTAGTACAACAATCCAGATTGGTCCCCCATACTCACAAGCTATCGAACTAAAGACATGGTATTCAAAATACACCTCTTTCTATGAACAAAAAAATGTATTCACATCTTAACATTTTTAACTTACATACAGATCCAATGAAATAAAACCACTTCTTAGCACATACATAACAAAAAGCACCACAGCTACAGGATCTCTTTTGTTTGTGTCATTTGAAGAACACATCGTGCCTATTGTCAATATCCAGCAACAATCTTTGGTACCTACATCATCTACATCTTAAATTTAGTTTAAAAATTAAACTATTAATACAATTTACCATTTCATATATATTCACAGGGCCAAATATTCCATGTGCAAGCTCAATTGTTAATATCCAATGAAACTCAACGATTATGTGTTTTACTCTGCTCCGACTGCAAGTAAATCTTTCCAAGGAATTGGTCACAGAGAAGATTCTATTGTACAACCTACCGTCGATCAACACATCTCACACCCAGGTATACACATATACAATTGTTAATATATTTTTTACTTTTCCCCCCAGTTGACTTAAAAAAAGTTTTTTTCAAACATAAACATATTGAGTTTTGCTTCCATAACAGATGCCAGTTCGAAGTAACCATCCAAAATGGTACTGGATCAACAACAGCTATGATTTCAAACAAAATTGGAGAAGAACTATTGTCTTTCACTGTGGCAGAAATTCATGAAATATGTTGCATCAAGGTAAAACACTCTACAGCCTCTTGCTTAAAAATCTATCTTACATGACTTCCTTTCATCTTTCAGAAACAATTGTTGACAGCCATACCCGTGCTGCACAAACTGCTAGGGAAGACATTCACTATCCAAATAAAGAAGTTGTTCACAAAAAACAAGGATGCATCTTCAGCAAAATTGTTCATCATGTCAATCACCGAAAAAGATATTGCTAGCAACCTGCCATTGCCACTCACTGCACCAACAACTCCAGAAAGCAGCAAACACAAGCTGAAGCAAATCACGAGAAAGGAAGACTAAAGGTATTCTCTCTACACAACTTCCAACCTATGGCATTTTTGAGTCTTTTTGTTCAATCTTCCCCTTTTAAAACCACTTCTTATGTTTGGTTTTCTCCTCATTCTTTCTCTTCTCGCTCTTTTTGGGCTTCTTCGGGTAAAACCCTTCACCGGTTTGACTCTTTTCCTCTCTAAAGTCGCATTCTTTTTACCTTATGTTATGTGATTATACTAATGCTTTCCTTAAGATTTTGTCTTTAGACTTTAACTTCTTGTTCTTCTGATGTTTTGGGAATTTTTTGATGTGGGCGTTTATCTTTTGTTGTATTTGGTTACTCCATGACCCCTTATTACTATTTGGGTTTCTTGTTTTGCAATAATTTACTTGTTGCCCTTGTCTTTTGTTAAGTTTAGATGCGTACAGAAATGAAGGATTTTGATGACGTACTAGACTAGAAAAGGTGATCTTATAAAAGTGTCTTGGGTTGAATTGTCTTTCTCCACTTCTTAATCACTTTAGAATAATTAAGAAAGTTGTTCAGTGTAGTGTACAATAGTTTCTTACCAATTGAAGTCTTGGTACTTCTATTTTTGTCGTCATTGTCTGATGTCACATTCTTGTTGATAATTCACTTATTTTAAACCCATTCTCCAACTTTTGTTCAATATGTAGACTTTCATTTGCTTTTTCTTTTGTTTTTTGGACCCATGTTCCCTCAGAAGTTCACCTTGAATTGAAAAGTCATTAGTTTATGCCTAGATTTGGATCACAACCTGCAGGATACTCACCTTATTCCTAACTAAATAATCAAATTATGCAACTTAGCATATATTTTTTTCAACACTCTATTTCTTCAACAACTGATGTTTTCTCCTTTTGTTATCTGTGTAGTATATACTACTTTTTTTGCGATATGATTGGCACCACCCTTTTGTCTACTCAACTACTATAAATGTTGATGGCGCACACTTTTGCTGTTGATAGCGTGGACTTTGCCGCTACTTCTTGGAAACTGTCAGATACTTATATCTTGCAATCACTCTCCACATTTACTCCTCCCCATAACTACACACTAAATTCATTTTCCATCTTATTTCACAGATACTTTCTGGCGCTGAATAACGTTGAAAAACAGTCAAAATGCAGCATTATGTAAATATCCAATGTAAGCAACAGTCATGACAACAAACAAAACAACTGCCACCCATATTTATAATATCTATATGTAACTATATCTGCGTATTTATGTGTGTGTGTGTCTCCATGTATGCACTATCCTTACATTCAACTCACAAAAAAATTGCAGCGTTGGGCCCGTGCTTGCACGGGCAACTCTTACCTAGTATAGTAATAAAGATCAACTAAAACACAACATTCAGGAGACAATATCTCAATATACTCCCTAAGAAAAAATTACTATTAAGTAAAATTTATCCTTTTTAAAAATCTAATGAGATATACAAACATTAACAAAACTAAAGAAATAAAATGGAGGTTGCTTCTCAAAACACAATTGCAGAAACACTTCTCTAGCAATTAGTCTTGATTTCCATCTTCCACAATCTGAGTAAAAGGAAAACTATCTAAGATTCGATTTTACATTTTATGATATCATGATATACAACAAATAACATACCCAGTGTAATTCCTCTAGTGGAATCCAAAGATGGTAGGATATATGAAAACCTTACCTCTACCATTGCAGGATAGAGACGTTATTTACAGTGACCCTCGGCTCAAAAGAAATATAGCCACTGCAGGAAAGCAACAAAGAAAAAGAGACGAAAAACACGTATTCACACCTTCAACAAAGGGAAAAAAAGAATCAACAGGCTAAGGGAAGAAAGTGATTTTATGAGAAAGGTAACTCTTTTTAGAAAAAAAATTGATAAAGGTGGTGATGAACAAAAGAGGAGGGTGGGTGGAATGTGAATAATCTTAAGATCCAAAATAAAAGTATACTCTTTAAACGGATACAATGATTAAGCAATGATAGAAATGACTTATGGAAGAAAGTTTACATATTTAAATATGGTAAGAAAGACCACTGGACTCTCGAGACTATAGTAATGCATAACATATTCACACTGAAAGTATAATTATAGTTATCCGAGGAATTTCCAATTATTTACAAGAATTCAGAGCATTTCATCGAAATACTTCCTGTCTTTTTACCTTAGTACCGATAAGGACACCAACAATTTTTACAAATTGCAGTTGCACTGCACTAATTCACTACACCAAAAGAGACCTTTAGCGGCAATTAATTTTTCTTTTAGCGGCAATAGTTATTGCCACAACTACATTTACCGGCATTTGATTAAATGCCATTGGATCCAATGTCGCTAAAGCCTTTAGTGGCATTTGTGTCGGGTGCCGGTAAAGACCCTTATTATTGCCGCTAAAAGTAATTACTTTTAGCAGCCTTTACTATTGCCATTAAAGCTACTTTAGAAACAAGCATATATGTGGCATTTGCTATTGCCGGCAGAGATAATAATTGCTACTCAAGCAATTATTGTAATGACTAAAAACTGATCATAGATTCAGCTTGATTCATATATTTAACCCTCTTTTATAACATCAAAAACAAAATTCACAAGAGAAATAAGTTTAAAGATAGTAAAGAAGAATTACCAAACTGAAAACAATGTCATTCACTTAAAATAAGAACAAACAATCTTAATACATTCAATTTCTTATCTTGTAGCGGTAAAAGAAACTATGAATTATCAAAATAGAAAAAAATGTGTTCAACAATGGAGAAAATAAGGCAATTAAGCCAGTGTTTGTTCCCTAATGCAAAATGTGACAGCTTTCTGGATCAGTGTGTCATTCCTTGAACAAGCTCACCATTTGAATGAGTATGCCACTGTACACATATAGCGGTAGATGGTTAGATGACAAAAAATTGACATGCATATTGGATATCTTATTCACTATATAATATCCTAATGGTCTATATACTCATTCATGAGATGCTTCATTGGTGTTGTTGCTATTATGTAACAGTTTGAGAAATAATATGATTAAAGCCAATGAGTTGATCACTAATCATGATATAAGGATACAGAGAAAGGAATGCAGTAGCAGACTACTTAGCAAATTGTGACTTTGAAAATCAGCAAACAACTGTTTAAACAGCAGTAGCAGACTACTCATGCCAAAAGATTTGTTAACATACATAAATCACAACTATCAATCATCAGAATTACAACACAAGGGAAAAGGAAGATCAACAATGTAATCTCAACATGAGTAGGCCTTAGAAATCAAACAAAACCCACAGGCCATAGCATCTTGCACACTTAAAGACATGATTTTGCAGAGATAACCACAAGCCTAGTGTTACCTAGAAGGACTACGATGTGACATACCAAAGGTAATAGCCTCAAAATTTTGTATAACAAGAAAATAGATTTTGAGAAAGACATACCTGACATAATCCCAATGTTCTACCTCCCAGAAACATGGCCTATAACAGATGCAAAAAAGGAGGGAGATTTTCAGTATATCTGTGATAGTGGAAAAGAAGAGAGGCTTCCACGGCTCACTACAATATTATCAAAAGCGACTTTAAGATAACGCATTAAAACAATGACAAAAATAAATAGCGTAAGCTTGAGACAAGTAATAGAAACTTGGCTGGAAAAATAAATAAATTGCAGTAGCTTCAAAATAGTTGATATGCACTCACCTTCAATTGGAGGAATTTGAAATTTTAGTCCGTAACGATTTCTATACCATCAACTCCACCCCTTACCCAACCATTGTTGTCATCTTCTAAATCACGAATATTTTCTAAGATAGTTAAATTAGTTGTATCACACTGCATTGATGAGTCAAATCGTTTACTATTTTCTTCTCCCATATCAAAAATGTCTCGCGATTTAATTGACCTAGGGACAAACCATTCATGATCTTCAGGATCTTGAACAAATATCACTTGTTGAGCTTGTCCAGCAAAAACAATTGGCTCATCACTTATTCGGTCACCTGAATGTATTAGATGTGAGAAGTTCACAAGTGTGAAACCTAAGTCGTCTTTCATAACTCCTCGACCTTGAGTTACATCAACCCAATCACATTTAAACAAGACGACTTTAAATTTTTCATAGTAGTTCAACTCAACAATATCATTCAGTCTGCCATAATATGTAATATTTCCTGATTTTGGAGCACTGTCACTAGTACTTGCATAGCTCTCTGTCATTGAGACAACCAGAACCCCACTATTTTGTGTCTGCATGAACTCTTCATACTGTTTTGTACGAAATCGATACCCATTATTCATATGGAATGCCTTGAATCTTCTTGCGAAGTAACATGGACCTTGTGCAAGGGCTTTAACATCATTTGAGATATTAGATATGAGATCCAACTCTTTGACCTGCCCAAAGAGCAATAGACAACTGTAGTTACAAATATTAGTACAAGAGACGATACTTTAAAGTAGGTGACTATTGAATCTTACTACTTACTTGCTCCTTGAACCATTCATGAAAATTTTCAAAATGCAAGCGATTAAGCTGATGTTGGGTAAGGCGGCGTTTGCGATGCAATCGTTTGATTTCACTAATATGCTCACTGTACAAGAAAACTAGAGTTAACTGAACAAATTAAGAAATATATCCACTAGGGAGTTTGTTTTCCATCTTCTTTTAACTCAATGGCCTATGTTTGATTATTGTTCATTAATTGATTTTCTTACAGTAACATGAAGCTTTCCATCTTATTTTAACTCTTGCTTCAGTCTCTAAAACTTGTCTACCATCTAATGACATGACATCAGAATAAACATGTATAGAGACAATTGAGACAATTGTATCAAGAAATTGCTCAAAAATTAACAATCCTGCACCTCCAAACTCAAACATAGGTACATAAAACGGCACAACAACAGTCATGGTAGAAATTAAATAAAGCTATCATCTTTGCTAAGTTCTTGAAATACCCAAATCAAGAAAACACATTCAAGGACTTAAATTAAATTGACAGAGATAATACTCACTTTTTGTAATAGTCGACCACATCTGATTCACAATTGAAAAGAACATATCGATGTGCTTGCACCCATGTTTTCTGATCCAACTTAATTACTTCTACAGAGCCATATGATTTTCCAATTGTAGGAAAAAGACAGCCTTCTTTATCAATCTCATGTTTAGTATCATCTTTATTTTTTCTAGACCAATAAGACCTTGAATTGCCACCTTCCATATATAGTGAGCAAGATTGCAGACACTCATTCGCAATATATGCTTCAGCTATCGAACCTTCTGGACCGAACATTGCGAGGATCTTTAGCAAATTCTGTATGTCTGATGTCAAAAGCTTTCCAAGCTTCAGAATATGCAGGATGTCGAAGAACTCCATCATTATTCCGTTCTTCGTGATGCCATCGCATCAATTTAGCTATTTTTGAAGACATAAATAACCTCTGTAGTCTTGGTTTTAGAGGAAGTGCCTTAGTACCTTGGCTGGAATCTGTTTTACACTGTTTTTCCATCTAGAAGTCCCACAAATTAAGCATTCATTGACATCCTTCTTAGCAAACTCATTCCTAAAAAGCATGCAATCATTGGGAAAAACATGAATCTTTTTGTAATTTAACCCCAAGCCCTCAATAATCTTCTTACTCTCATAAAATGAAGAAGGCAACTTCTCACCCTCAGGTAATGCATCCTTCAATAAACCAAGCAAGGCATTAAAAGACTCATTCGACCATTTGAATAATAGTTTTATACGGTATAGTTGAAGCACAAATGATAGTTTACTGAATTTTTTGCACCCAGGGTAAAGTTCTTCATTTGAATCTCTCATGAGTTGTTCAAACTTATCTATCTCTGGATGAGGTTGAAATCTTGATGGATGAGGAGCATTTTCCTCTACATTTGGCGCTATCTCTTCCCTTTCACTAATATTATCATTGAACTGGATGAAGCTTCCAAAAACATCATGTATCATTTCTCTCATATCAGCGCTCCTTAAAGCTTCTTGTCTGTCATTATTTTCTTCAGTACTAGTTGATCGATTGAGAGACTCTCCATGACAAAACCAAGTATTATATGATGGCATAATACCATTAACAACGAGATGATCATCTGCCACTGCTCGATTTACTTGATAGTAGAGCACACATTTTGTACAGGGGCATGAAATTGTTCCTCCATTATGTTTTTCACGAAATGCATGGTTTAGAAAATTTTCTACTCCATCTAAATACTCTTTACTGACTCTACTGTAATCCATCCATCTTCTATTCCTAGAATTCTCCATGATTGTTCAAGAAATGTCTTACTTTTCTGCAATAACAAAAAAATAAAATTTAGCATGAAAGACAAAATAATCAACATGGTAGTTCTAGATAAGGTGTTTAAGCTTTTGTTAGCCATGTCTAAGCTTACCAATAGAGACATGTCTAAGCTTACCAATCAAATGAAGCTAAATATTTATTGGAAGCAACCAAGAAAATGTTACAAACAGAGCAATCCAATGCGAAAATTGAAGCCAAGATTCAAGAGAACAACAACATCTATAACACTTCATCAGCTTCATGTGATCATGAAACAGAAACAAGGCATGATCACAAATCTATTAGTGAGGGAAACAATGCTTCTAATTTTATTTTTTTTGATGAAGTAAATGTTCCATTGAAGGCATCAAGAAGATGCAAATTAGTTACAAAAGTAGAAGCAAAAACAGTTGGTCTGCTGGCTCAAGTACAATTATGCTAAAACTAAGGAGCCAAATTTCGGTACCAAGTGACGATTCATCGAAGAAACCATTCACAAGAAGCTGAAAATCCACACATCAAACGAGGATTCAAAGGATTTGTCGAAATTCCCAAAAGGTTGTCAGAGCTATTAGTTCCAAAAGCAGACATTGGGGTACAAAGTTGGAGTGCCAAAAAGGCTCAACTTAGGATATTACTGAAACAAAAGTGTCCTATCCGATCTCTTCTAACAAGTTGATAATAATTAATTATAATTTTTTTTAACTTTGGAGTGTTATTCTGTATGGTTCATCCAAACATACTATTACTGATCCAATTGCCTTTGGATACTACAAACAAACCAATGGCTATGCTGTTGGAAGTTCAATTGTTGGTATGCCTAAGAAGACAACAGTATGGACTACAAACAAGAACACTCATATTGTCCCAAGCAACGTTGTCTTGCTCTTAACTAGTGATGGAAGGCTCACTATGCAAGTAGGTAGCCAGGAAATCTCTGTCATCAATCCATCTCGAGCCATTGCTTGAGCTTCCGTGCTGGACACGAAAAACTTTCACTACTAAAAAAATAGTGTTTAGCGACGGATATTAGCGATGAACAATATTCCGTCACTATATAATGACGGATTTGCGACGGAATAACCATTTTGTTGCAAAATTAACAAATAAATTTTTGTTTTATAATATAGCAACGGATTTGCAACGGAATATTTAATCTATCGCTAAATATTAGCGCGAAAGTTTGGCGCCCAAAATTGCCTACGGATTTAGCAACAAATTAGTTGTGAGAAATTTTATTATTATTTAGCGACGGAATTAGTGACGGAAAAAAGGTCGCTAAACCTTTAAATATATTATTTATAAAATTATATTAAATAGTGACGAAAAAATCCGTCGTTAGAATTTAATGTGTATAAATATATTTATTTGGCAGTGACGAATGATAGAATCCGTTGCTTAGTCCGTTGCAAAAATTTCTTTATGTCATATATTCTAGGGCACAATTTTATTTCAACATTTTCACACTCCATCTCCACCGAACACTCCATCTCCATCTGAGAAATAAGCTCTCAATCTCCATCTCCGGTCGATGAAGTGAGCTCTCCGTCTCCATCTCCACTGAACATTCTTCTTCATCTCTCCATCTTCGATAGATGAACTCTCTACCGTTTGTGTTTAACTCCCATTTTCCCTCTCTTTTCAAGAGCTCTGCCTTTCAAAGTTTCAAGTAAATCTTCCATTAACAAGTAAGTACTCTCCGATCAATGAACTCTCTAGGGTTTAGTTTAGTATTCTATTTTGTTTTGGTGACAATAGTTGTTGTGCAAAATTAAACCTGATTTATGTGCAATATTTGAAATGGGGTTTCGTGAGTTTCTAACTCTCAACTTATTAAGCTCGAAGTAAGGTTGAAATTATTTGAAAATAGGAGTTTAGAAGGTTGGGTGTACTGAAAATAGGGTTTTTAAAGAACAGGTTAAATGATTTTCTGCAAGTGTTTGAGGTTCCAGTTTTTAAATTTTTCTTAATTCATTTTCTATTGTTCGATTATTAAGAATGTGAAAGATGTCAGTGATTGCGCTAAGGAGATGTATAGGCTGGCCAAAGAATACTGGGTGAGGTGATTAGACTGTACATGGCGTACAATCGAGTCAGTTTTTCGGGGACATGACGCACCATAGATAGGAGGTTTTGGAGGTTAGGTATTCGAGTGTTGTGTCTGTGAATTCCAATAGCATTAGCTCTAATCTTGTGGTATCTTGTCCTTCGATTCATGTTAGTT
>NW_006239090.1:870307-874780 GCF_000226075.1 Solanum tuberosum | reverse complement strand
AAAGTTTATGCAATGTATACTCGAACTTTAGGAACATGTGGTTCATACCAAGTTTATTTTTTGCGAATAGTTAATTTAGACAATCAAAACTACTAACTAGTCTAATTGACTTTTGTGATCTTAATTTGAATAAAGTATGGAACATTTCAAAGAAAACTTTCCAATATTCATTCAATCCCATATTGTAGTAATGAATGAATGATGGTTTCAAGATCATTTGTTGTTTTCTTTGGTGAGGAAAAAAAGGGATAGAAAATGCTTGCTATCAATTATCAATTGTATGTAATTATCATGATTATTGTACGGTAAATGTATTGTATACTGCAAATTTTGGAGTAAAGATCTTGATAATTTGTGTATACTTGTGAAAATCAAAAAGTGAGGAGGCTGCAAAACAGGCATTGATATACAGTTACAAGCAGGCAACTATTTGGAATCTTCTTTTTCTTCTGTTTTTTAGATAAGACATTTAAAAAGAATAGTTGCTTTTTCTGCAGCTTGATAATGCTATAATATAACTGTAAGAAGTGGAATTGTGCTCTAAAGTTACGTATTTGAATCAACTTACATTGTCACCATTTCTTCATAATTGCAATCCAACAAGACAAGTAAGTGGGAACTAACCAAGAAATATAGCTGCTGCTTGCTCTTTCTACATTAAGAGTGTGCCTCATGACACCAATCTTACGAGAAACAAATTTGCAGAATGTAGTTACTAATTCTTTGTGTAAAGCTTCTAATAGAAGTCCATGGTTCTTTTAATAATTTGTTCCTTAATTTAATATGATCTGTTCTGATAGAAGTCAATGATAGCTATTACACTCTTGTAGTTACAGGCATCAATTCTTTCTCTTTTATCAACAAGATTTTCAGCGGCAATTTTAATACTTCAACACACTTTCACTTTATTGAAAAGCATTTCACTGATCAAGTAGCTGAACTTGATTTTGTACTAGTGATAACTGTTTCATTCTAATTTATGTTGTTGCAATAGTTCTCATTATTATGGGTTATGCTTAATTTGTTGTTTCTCTATGATTTGGTCTAACAACACAATTATATTTGTATATACGTATGGCTCGAGGAAGAGGTCGTGGCAAGTCCTCAGGTAGAAGTAATCCAGCCTATTTGTGTAAGCAAGCCAACTATTCCCATGCCCACTATAGTATCTTCTCAACAATGTGCTACCCCAACTGTTCAAACGTCAGCTCAAAATACTACCCCAATCATCTCTGAGACATCACCAGTTGCACCAAATCAAAGCAACACAATAGGTCAGGGTCTAGCTCAAAATACTATCCCAGCCATCTCTGAGACACCACCAGTTGCACCAAATCAAAGCAACACAATAGGTCAGGGTCTAGCTCAAAATACTATCCCAGCCATCTCTGAGACACCACCAGTTGCACCAAATCAAAGCAACACAATAGGTCAGGGTCTAGCTCAAAATACTATCCCAGCCATCTCTGAGACACCACCAGTTGCACCAAATCAAAGCAACACAATAGGTCAGGGTCTAGCTCAAAATACTATCCCAGCCATCTCTGAGACACCACCAGTTGCACCAAATCAAAGCAACACAATAGGTCAGGGTCTAGCTCAAAATACTATCCCAGCCATCTCTGAGACACCACCAGTTGCACCAAATCAAAGCAACACAATAGGTCAGGGTCTAGCTCAAAATACTATCCCAGCCATCTCTGAGACACCACCAGTTGCACCAAATCAAAGCAACACAATAGGTCAGGGTCCAGCTCAAAATACTATCCCAACCATCTCTAAGACACCACCAGCTGCACCAAATCAAAGCAACTCAGTAGGTCATAGCAACACAATTGCTGAAGGCGATTCCAGTAGTAACCATTCACGGACCCGTATTTTTCTAACTTCTGCAGGGTTAGTCCGTTCTTTTACTTTTATCCTTATAACCTTTATTTACTTACGTTCTCTGTTCCAACTGTTGTTTTAAGTAGTCAACAATACTAGTATATAGACATACACGTCATAAACATGAAATGCCAAGAAAGAAAAGAACTTAAGAAATATTGTATCACAGAGTAGTTACTGTCAACATAGATAGAAGATGTATTTTTTTCAAACTTCTCTCAGTGTATTTGAGAATTCACTTTCTATTTGTAAAGATCTGATCTTTTCACTACAATCAGTCTTGGAAATGTCCAAATTCTCTATATCCTCACTCACTTTGCACACAAGATCCGATCTTTGCACACACATTTCTATCTATACCGATTTTAACAGGAAGAAAATGGTATATATTTTTTTCACTTTATTTTCTGCAAGTTTTTAGGTGATAAAAAGTTGTTGAAAGCTTTGTGAAGGAATAGAGAATCAGCAGCCAGATATAATTTGAGTATTATTTTTGTTAGAACTTGTAGATATAGTTTGAGATACTTATATTACTTTTGATTTAATGATAACCAATCAAATAATGTCTTTGAATGTATACAGATTGGAACCTTCTAAAACATGCTCGAGTTTCATATCTAAGTCTTTCAGAAATGATGTTGATTCCAATGGAATCAATTGGAAAAGTGTCTCAAATGATGTAAGAGATGGTTATTTTGGAGAATTCAAGGTTTAACTTTTAGTCGTAAGTGAGTTTACAAAGTGTATTCACAATTATAGATATGATATAAATGTATTACTTTTAATCTTTTTTCAAAAATAATTCTATTGGGATGTTTCCATTAGTGAAAGCGAAGTGACGAGACACTGGTAGGCTAAGGCGGCAGTAAAACTACAGGAATTTCATTTCAAAAATAAAAGGAGAAGGAGTTAGGCCAGGTTTTGTACCTGAGCATGTGTGGGAAAGATGGATGGAACTTTGGGAAAGTGATGATTGTATTAAGAAGTCAAAAATAAATGCAAAGAACCGTTGTGGCGGCCATGAAACTGCAGCAGGGACTCACACAGTCGGCTCTATCTCAATGGGAGAATATCACAAAAGACATGTAAGTACATATTTCATGAACTATATAAGTAAAAATTTTACTTTCTCTACACTTGTATCTAAACATATTACTCAACAAATATGATTGTATCTATAAATTAAAGTGATTTTCTTTTGTATAGGCTATTGAAAAGGGTCAAGATTCAACACCAAGAGAGTTACATTCACACGTCCATACGCATGGTCATGATGGAAAGTCTTTTGTTGATGAGCGTTCTCGCATTGTTCATGTAAGTTCACAATCTTTAAAATAGGGAACTTGGCTGAAAATGAAAAGACACAGTTAATGTTGGTTGCTATGGCATTGCAGCCTATATGATTCACCAACTATTACAACTTTTCTTTCTCCTTATTGTGTAATATTTGTTGGTTGTTGGTTGCTTGTTACTGGTATGAGTATGAGTGCTGGTTGTTGGTATGAGTGTTAATGTTGGCTTGTATAGTATTCAGTTTGTCTCTGGCTTGTGTTATTTTGGCTTTTGATTGTCTTTGCACTAGTATATCTTCAAAATTCATTTCTTTGGATTCTGTCTTTGCACTAGTTGGTCTTCTTGGAAAACTGCCCTGGAGTTCTTGTTCACATGTTGGTCATTCTAGAATAAACTTTTATTTTGGAGGAGCATCTCTTCACAATATTCTATAATTCAATGGCAACTGTCTTCATGGAATGGAATGGCAACTGTCTTCATGTTATCTAGATAAAGCATCAGCTCAGACCCCTTCTTGTATTGAACCTCATAGTCCAACCCCAATAGTTTTGGCAGCCCCTTTGTTGAACAACAACAGTTACTCTTTTGAACAACAACAATTACTCTTTGGTCTCAAATTCATTAGTCTAGGCCAATTCAACATTTGCTTGGACCTTTTCTGGATCAGTTGACACCCATTTAACAGTAACTACACTTGGATCTCTTAGCAAAAAGTAACTCAACCTGATAATAGCTTTTGTGTTTATATAAAGCTAATAGTCCCCTTGGTTACTAGTTTATTCCTTTCAGTAGTTGAGCCTAAGTCTAACTACTGAATGTTTGGAGTTTCAAGCATTATGCATGATCAAGTAATCACTTAGCTTTTGCTTCAAAGAGTCAAGTACAACTGGTAGGTTGAATGGTAGTTCATACATTTCCTTGTTTTGATACTTATTTGTAACTACCGAACCTTCCTCTCAAAAAATACATAAGCACATAACCAAGAGACTCCAGATCGTCTATTCTGCTTTGTTCTGCATACAAGTAAGAGAGGTGATTATGTAAAATTTAACATACTACTAGGTACTTGGTGTGATATCATCCTCACTTACCAACTCCAAGATGGGTGTTAACACTAGCATAACGTGATGTTCCTGTTGGGCTGGAACAACAACACATATTATTGATCAACTGCACATATTATTATATTGTAGAAACTTCTTATGTAGTTATGAATTGTTAAGGCTTGAAATTTGAAGGCTCAATTTGTACATTAATGCTAATGCTTAAAAGGTTATGCATGTTTTTGTATTG
>NW_006239090.1:863497-869896 GCF_000226075.1 Solanum tuberosum | reverse complement strand
ATATTTTGAACCATCTATGATATTATTTTATATGTTGATTAATTTTGGGGTATTTAGCAATTTAGTTTAAATTATATCAGTAGTGTATATTTAAAACAAAATAAATCAAATTTACAAGAAAAAAATTTAGCAACAAATATAGCGACTATTTTGTCGTTGCTACATAAAGAAATGCTGGCAACGGACAAAAATTTTTGCGACAAAATATGTTGCGACGGATTAGCGACAAAAAATCTGTCACGAATTTATCAAAAATGACGAAATGAATTATGCAATTAGCAACAAACAATGTAAATATAATGACGGATTATTCCGTCGCTAACAAGTGGTGACGGATATATTTCGTCTCTAAGACGTCGCTAAACTTGTGACGGAACACTTTTTTCGTCACTAAGAGATTATCAACGAGCGATATAGTAACAGTCAATAATCCGTCGCTAATCCGTCACTAAACCTATTTAGCGACGGAATATCATAGATTAGCAACGGATTTCATCCGTCGGTAAACGCTGATTTTTTTGTAGTGTTTGTGCTCTATGATTTAGATCGCAATGTCGTTTGGCGAAATTTTGATAATCCAACAAACACAAGTTTACCTGGTTAAATCAGGATTTTCTGCCTCAAAATGCAAAATGATGGGAACCTTGTTTAGTACCTTGTCGATACAACAAATAGTACCCAATATGCTTACTACGCAACAGACTTGCACAATTCCACTAATAGGCTAAGAAATCTAACCAGAGGAGGCTACGTAGAGAAAGGACCACCATCTATATGCTGAAAATCTAATACAAGTAGTGCTTAGCACAACACACAATGCACAGAATACAACTCTCGCAGCAAACTACAACACATTACAATCCTCATATATCACAATTTCAACACAAAACAATCATTATCATCCAATCACATTCAAGACAAAAGAATCAGAGCGCATCGGCATCAGATGGGAATGGAGGCGTACCTTGAGGCGGTGACAAAGGGTTAGAAATCGATGGCGGACGAAGGAGACGGAGATGGAAACTACGAAGTCGAAGACGAAGATGAAACTTCAGATCAATTTTGTGAGCTCAGAGCTGTTAATTCATATGGGAATGGAGGCGTACCTTGAGGCGGTGACAAAGGGTTAGAAATCGATGGCGGACGAAGGAGACGGAGATGGAAACTACGAAGTCGAAGACGAAGATGAAACTTCAGATCAATTTTGTGAGCTCAGAGCTGTCGCTTCAGATGGGAATGGAGAAAGAGAGATCGAAAATTTTGGAATTTGGGAATTTTGTGTAAGAAAAAGTATTTATTTTATTGAATGAAATAGAATTTAGCTTTTTTATTAGATTTTTTAAGTAAGTGTCGTTAAAAAGTTTACTTTACCGGCTAATGGTCAATTGCCCCTAAATAATTAGGTTTAAAACATATTTAGCGGCACTTATATTATTGCCATTAAATAATTGCCGCTAAAAGCTAACTTTGTGGTAGTGATTGTATCCACATGAAACTCCTATTGACTATATGCAAACTTTTTCCTACTAAACCTCTATTGATCTTTTGACATAAAAATTCTACAATTGATGAATTCACAAAGCTTTGCTTCACACAAAACAAAGAGGAGAATAAAGACCACCAGTTATGTTTTTTTTAAAACTAAAGGGGATATTATGTCGAATCATAACTATATGATCATTCAAGTCTCACGCTTTATTTTGTTCCCACACATTAAGAGCGTGTTTGGATTGACTTTTAGTTTTTGACTTATAAGCCATAAGTTAGAATTTCTAACTTATAGCTTTTGACTTATTTTATTCATTTTAGCTTAAAACTAAGTGCTTGTAAGCACTTTTTAAATTTATCCAAATACACTCCAGAAGTAGTTAAAAGCTATTTTGGCTTAAAAGAACTTAAAATTAGCTAATCCAAAGAGGCTCTAAGTCAGAATCTGATACTATCATACTTACCATTACAACTCTCCAAGCACGCAATCACCCAACACTGTCATGGAACTAACACCAAAGAAGAAGTAATCAACACAAAGAAACAAGAAATTGGAAGAAGAAAAAACTATACAAAGAATAGTACCTTCATCTCATCAGAACTTTACATAGAACTTCCTTAATCACTCTGATAAAGGGAGATTATAGATGATGCAACACACCCCGTAAGTAAGTTTTACTCTCTTTTGTGAGTGGAGACCCATACCAGTATCATGTTCTTTGAGCTTGCAAGAAAGATGATGGACAATGTACAACAAATAGTGTGCATCAGTTCAAGCATAATGCACGATTTTAGCTAGTAGTGGATGTTGCCTCCAGTCTTCTTTCTACAATTTTAATAAATAATAGAACTGTAGGCTATTATCCAGCTCAACTATAGGTACAATGCACCAACACTACTGTATAGCATGTTGGTCGTATCATGCTCAGATCACTGAAGTGTCCATCGAAAATCATGTCTGCTGAGGATTAGCTAGTTTCTAATGAAAACAAAGTAGAAAATTTGATGCTATATATAAAGGAGCAATTAGCACCCAAATCATTATTTAACTAGATAACTTAGTGAGCCTAATTTCTTCATATAACTTCTGCAACATAGTTTGCTAAATTACTACACTTAAATAAATTACCAACTCCAATTAGTAAGATGTCAAAAGCATTAGATGACCAGAGAAAACTAAACAAGACCTCATAATCATATTTCTAATGCAAATAGTCTATGTTGCTCAGACTCTCCAAAAATGTGGCCATACCCGTGTTGGATCCTTCAATGGCCATTTGAAGCACTGAATCGGATTTAACGTGAAAGAAACATGATATGGCCAAAACAAATTGAAGGAAACAAAAGACCTTATGTCTAAATTATCAAATGACAACCATGTTATTCAAGAAAGAAACAAGCACAAAAATAGCTAATCATGTATAAACTAAAGAAAACATCTAAGCAACTCTATGAATCTAACAGAGACTAGGCTCAAATCCACATTGTTGCTCAGGTAGTGAAAATCTGGGCAAGTCATGACTACAAATATTGAGTACTCGCGAATCATCGACCATTCGAATTGTCACCCCAAGATGAGTATTGCATACTTTCCTAAAAATTTCAATATCACCTCAAATAGTTTTTCAAACGTCTAACTAACATATAACATCGAGGAACCAGGATGGGTAATGCACTTAACTAAAATTTGTAACCTTGAACAAAACCCAATAGTGTACTATAGTTCAGATCAATAACATCATAACCTAAAAAAACCAGCAAAACAACAATATCACAACAGATTAATCCCCAAAAGAAACAACTGCTTATCACTGGCAGCAAACAATTCTTTACGTTTAGAAAGGAACATTGGTTGGAAGGTGCAGAACAAAAAAAAACATGAGTTGGTGAGTACAATGAAGCCATACATGTTTCTATTCAAAGTAGAAAATATAGGTTTATTGCAATTACGATTGTGAACGGTAAACACACAGGACTCTAGGAATTTTTTTTATCTTTATTCGAGAATCGCACACGATGATGTACAAAAAACTTCAAGTCCCTAGCTAATTCTTTCCACTATTGGGCAAAGAAAATTGAAGATAACCAAAATACAATCTAAATGCACTACTTCATACAAACACTGGCAGATAGAACTCTCACAAATGGAAGTTACGACGAAACACGAACATCGCCATGAAATTGCTGATGCTGAAATCGGCGAAGAAGATCTTCTCTTCGTTTTCAACTCCAGATGGATGATGATATGATCAACTCTCTTTCAAAAAATGCCCTCTTTGAGTTCCAGACTGAAAGTTTACGATGAAGACATCATCTCCAAGAACATTGTTTCCCATATAGTCCCTAAGGAATTGTTAAAGGAAGACGTCATCCCCAAGAACAAATAGTAGGTTGGGTGGAAATACTTACCCAAGATTAGACAACACAGTCCCTTGTGCCATCGAGGGATATTTCAATGAAGATGCAGAGGCAAAAAGCCCTAGGCTTATCAAATTAGGGAGGAGGCAAATTTTTGTGTGGGGGAAGGGGGGATGATATTTTTCTAAAACTAAAAGCAAACAAAGGAGGGAACATTAATTTAGTGAGTTCTTTTTTTTTTTATGAAATTACAAAAGCACATTAATAAAGTTTTGCTTTTAGAATTTATTTTGCTGCATTTTCTTTTTGGGAAAAATGGAAAAGAAACAAAAAATTTGACCAAATAATAATTAATTATTTTCAAAAAATATCATGCTGTCAATTGCTATATTTTATAATATTAATACTAAACAATCCATAAAGATTCTAACATTAAAATGTTTGCTAACCTATGAAAATAATATTTTCGTAAAAAAACTTTTTTGTATACCAAAATTTAAATCAAGATATTGTCATTTATTAAAAAAAGTATTGCCAACAATATTATGATTTTGGTAAACAATTATTACAAATAAAGAATGTAAAAACAATTGTTAAATGTAGTTACCACAATTAAAAAATTTATAGCCTCTTGACTGACACCAAACAAACAACCATCATATCAAGTGAATCACAATTATACAATACTTAATGCATCTAAAAAAAGTCTTGTAACAAGAAAATAACATATTAATCTAGAAATTGATTATCAAATTACAGCGGGGGAGTTGAAACAAAATAGGATCAAGTACATTGATTGGTTGGAGTGATATAAGACTCTCGGCTCTCAACTCCAAATTAAACCTTTAGTTTTCATTTATGTTGTGTTCGTGCAACTATGGGGAAAAATGTCAACGTATTACTAGACTAAAAGAAAGACGATTTGGACGTCTAACTGACGTAGAGACCAATGATGTACTACAAATAAGTATAACATAATACGAATTGTCGATTATTTGAAAACTAACTAAAAATGTCCAAATAGGATCAAAACATGGGTAGGTTCCATAAACATAATCATGATAATTTTAACCCCGGAGAATAGACAAAAATTGTGTTCCGACAGAATAAAAAGCAAATATTTTTTTATTAAACTATAATTATTTTTTAGGAATAATTTCAGAGACATTCCTCAAGGTTTTGCTCTGTATCACTATCTCCCATGTGGTTTACGATATTATGCTTACCTCCTTATTTTGAATTTTTTGTAAGTACTATTTAAACATATTTAAAATACATAAAAATTTAATATTATTTGATAAATTTGTCCATCTTTATATTAATTTCTTTATATTAATACATATTATTAAAAATGACTTGTTTGATAAATACTTTAAAAATAAATCACGATAAAGAAATGTGTGTGTGTATATATATATATATATATATTTATTTATTTATTTATTTGAGTTAATTTATTTTTAAAGTATTTATTAAATAAGTCATGTTTTTAATAATATGCATTTATATGAAAAAATAAATATAAAAAGGCCAAATAAGTAATAATTGATTCAAATTTATATTGAATAGGTTTAAAGAATGGTTATAAGAAAATCAAAATAACAGAGGTAGACATAATATTGTAAATCACAGGGGAGGTGAGTGTTATAGAGTGAAATCAGAAGAGGGTGTTTAAATTATCCCTATTTATTATAGCAAAATAGTTAAATTATTTAGCTACGAAATTAAATCATCGCTATTTAAACAATGCATATTTTATGACAAAACTATGTTGTCACTAAGTAACAACATGACTAGAGACAATAAAGTTATCGTTTGTGATTAAAACTTACAATATTTAACTACAAAACTCTAATTTGTCGCAAATACAATAACTTATTTTTTATGACGAAACTTTTTTGTGTCTAAAGTTATAACTAATTTTACAACAAATAATAGTTTGTCACAAATTGAATAGATCATTAGTGACAAAATAATGTGTCACTGGCTACTCAAAGTTTGTTGCCAATAATGCTTGATAAATGGCGCCAAATTATTTTTTGGTGGGAAATTTTAATGGATAACAGATTGCTACAAAATTGTATGTTTCGTCACTAAAAGTAATTTGCTTATGCATTAACATCTCCAACCCTACACTCTATTTTACTCTCTGAATATAGAGTTCTCTATTTTTTGAAACAACCAACTCCAATCTAATTCTCTATTTTACTCTCTAAAAAGAATATTTTTCTCTCTCCTCAATATTATATTATTATTTCTATTTCATTCTTATTTTCTTATTTCATAAAATAAATCTTTTATTTCTTTTTCCCAATATTACTTTATATAATTTTCATGTGATATAAAAAAAAAATTTAATTTTTTTAATTTTAATATAAAATTATATTTTATTCTTTATTTTAAATAACATAAATTGCAAGAAAATATTATATAATATACAAATTAATTGACAAATTCAAATAAAAGTTAAATACAATTACATAAACACTCAATTTTCGAAGTTATTACGTTGTTCACATAAATGCTCTATTAATGCATTACGGAGTTCAAAAT
>NW_006239090.1:827592-863387 GCF_000226075.1 Solanum tuberosum | reverse complement strand
TGTCGTTGGAGCCTCTACGACATCTTGAATTGGTGCATTAAGATCGCGTTTATCCTCAATTATCATGTTGTGCAGTAAAATACATGTAATCATTATATCATGTAGCACTTCCTTTCTCCAAAACGTGACGGTCCTGCAAAAATTGCAAAACGTGATTGCAAAACTCCGAATGCACATTCAACATCTTTTCGGCATGATTCTTGTTTCATCGCGAATTAATTATTAGGTTATGTATTGTTTTTTATCTTGTATTTTAATTATTATGTTATGTATTGTATTGTTATCTTGTATTTAAATTATCATATTATGTGTTGTATTTTTAAATTAAAATTTTCATCTTATCATTTAGATTTTGTGTATTTTTTATAGGGAAAATTAATAATAAAATCAAATTATATTGTCGACAAAAATTAGAAAAAATTAAAAAATTAATTCAGGATGAAAGTAGTATGTATTAAATAATATATTTTTTAAAATATTATATTACATTTAAAAAGAAGTAGGAATATTAGATATTTAATTAATGACATTATATGTAAAATAATATGTTAATTAGAAAGTAATAAAAATAATAATAAAATATTGAAAAAGTGAAATAGAGAATTGAATAGTAGAATTTGAAGAACTACTATTCACCTCTCTATAAATGGAGTATAGAGAGTGATATGGAGAGAGGTTGGAGAGGGCATTCTCTATTTTACTCTCCAAATATAAAGAATGGAGAGTAAAATAGAGATGGGTCGGAGATGGTCTAAGACGAAATATATTTTTTATTGAATAATTAGTGACGAATTTTAAATCGTTCCTAATAATTTCCTAGCTAAATATCACATTTGTTATAGTGAGAGTATGTGAGAAACTGTAAGATGGAGATCAAGCTTATTAAGAGGGCCCTGGATTACCTCGCGAAGGGAATGTGAAGCTTCAATCCATTTATATTCCCAAAGATGAATGTTA
Organism: Solanum tuberosum; assembly: GCF_000226075.1. Taxonomy (NCBI): domain Eukaryota; kingdom Viridiplantae; phylum Streptophyta; class Magnoliopsida; order Solanales; family Solanaceae; genus Solanum; species Solanum tuberosum. The sequence goes on along the minus strand of NW_006239090.1, from coordinate 862,430 downwards.
TCTCCATTGCTAATGTTCCAGGAAATTCCATTACAGAATAAAGAATACATTTTAAAAATACTCTTCCAAATGTACGAGTCATAGGAATGACTTTTAGTTAATCGAAGGTTATGGTTCACGTTTTTATACTTCTTTGTGAGGACTTTAACCCAAAGGAGATTTTATTATTCATAAATCTCTTATTTTTATTTGCTAGGAGGGAAAAAAATTTCCCATTTATTTTCTGCAATCCTAGCCCACCTAAATTTTTAGGAGTTGTTACTAGGTCCCAATTGACTAAATGAAGTTTTCTTTTTTCCGACGTAGAGCCCCAAAGGAAATTAATTTGAATGCGATTAATATGGTTACAAATTTCTTGAGGCAATAAGTTACATTGCATGGCATAATTAGGTATAGAGGTGAGGACTGATTTGATGATGGTAGTTCGCCCTGCCAAAGAGAGCGTTCTAGCTTTCCATCCCTTAAGCTTATTATTCATGCGGTCAATAATGTATTGGTAATTCAAGCTTTTGGGATGATGGTTAGTGATAGAAAGTCCTAGGTTTTTATCCATTTTCCTGGATTGGTGAATATTTAGCATGGTAGATAGGTTATTACGTTCTTCGGTGTTTACATTAGTTGATAAGATGACCGAAGACTTGTTGAAGTTAATTTTCTGTCCCGATTTTTCTGCAAGGGTATTGAAGATATGAATAATTGTCGAGGCATTTAGGGGATCTGCCTTCGATAAAAGAATAATATCATCCGTGAAGAGGAGGTGGGATATGGGTATTCATGTTCTTCCCATTCTTATTGGTTGCCACAAGTGTTCGTGAATGGCAAAGTTTATGAGCCTGGACAGGGACTCAAAGCTTTTTTCAAATCTATTTTGAGCAACATTTTGCCTAGTTTTCCTTTTGATATTTGGAAAGAATGAATGGCTTCCTAGGCTATAATAGCTCTTCTCCCACGGATGAAACTACATTGTTGTGGGATGATAAAGGGAAAATGCATAAGTACTCTCAACCTATGTCGTAATTCCAGAGACACACTTATACTATATTAAGGTCCTATTACCTCCGAACTTATTTTATAAATATTTTTCTATCCCTTTTCGGTCTACTGGCACTATCAACAAGATAACTTTAAAAAATTGTCAACACGCGCTAGGCCCAAAAGATAGTGCCACGTAGGCCGAAAAGGGATAGAAAATTATTTATAAAATAAGTTTAGGAGGTAATAGGATCTTAGTATATTATAAGTGTGTCTCTGAGATTTCGGGCTTAGGTTGGGGGTACTGATGCATTTGACCAAATAAGGCCTAATCCTATTGACGATGATTTTGATGATAGTTTTATAGATACTATTACAGAGGCTAATGGGTCTATAGTGAGTAATTTGTTCTGGGTTATTTATTTTAATTAGGGATAAGCCAAATAAAGGTTTTGTTCAGCTCCGGGAGATGTTGCACGTATTGAAAGCTCTCGTACAAGTAGTGATCGACCATTGTTTCCTCCGTATCTTTCCAAAAGGGTAAAGGGTCAAATATGCCCCTAAACTATTTAAAAAGATCTAGATATACCCTCCGTTTAAAGTTTGGCTCACTCATGCCCTCGCCATCCAACTTTTGGTCTAAATATGCCCTTATTGACGTTAGCTGGCCTGCTGGACATATCCAGCTCATTTTTCATTTCTTTAAATGCCACATGGAATTACCATGTCATTTTGACTTTACCATATGACATTTATATGAAAATGGAAATGGATCAATTATGCCCCTAAAAAATTCAAGCCCATAAACACCTAATCCGACCAATAAATCAACCCCCCTTTTTAAATAAACTACCCGACCCGTTTTCAACAATTTTGTTAAAATTTTTATTTCTTTCGATAAATCCCGAAAATTAGTAATTGATTAATAAAAAATAGGGAAAATATGAAAAAAATATAAAATTAATTCCAAAAATTCACAAATAAATATTGTAACCTTAAATTCAACAATTTCAACAATTTTTTTTAATTTTTATTTTTTTCGCTAAATCCCGAAAATAAGTAATTGATTAATAAAAAATATATAAAATTAACGCCAAAAAATCACAAAAAAATAAAGTAACCCTAAATTCAAAAATTTCAACAATTTTTTTTAAATTTTTTCCGGCAAATTTCGAAAATGAGTAATTTATTAAAAAAAATAAAAATTAAAAAAAATTGTTGAAATTTTTGAATTTAAGGTTACTATATTTATTTGTGATTTTTTGGCGTTAATTTTATATTTTTTTCATATTTTTTATTAATCAATTACTTATTTTACCGAAAAAAATAATAAAAAAAAAATTGTTGAAATTATTGAATATAAGGTTACAATATTTATTTGTGAATTTTTGGCATTAATTTTAATTTTTTTTTCATATTTTTTATTAATCAATTACTAATTTTCGGGATTTACCGAAAATTAAAAATTTAAACAAAATTGTTGAAAACGGATCGGGTATTTTATGTAAAGGGGGGGTTGATTTATGGGTCAGATTAGGTGTTTATGGGTTCGAATTTTTTAGGGGTATAATTGATCCCTTTTCATATAAATGTCATGTGGTAAAGTCAAAATGACATGGCAATTCCATGTGACATTTAAAGAAATGAAAAATGAGCTGGATATGTCCAGCAGGCTAACTAACGCCCATAAGGGCATATTTAGACCAAAAGTTGGACGGCGAGGGCATGAGTGAGCCAAACTTTAAACGGACGGTATATCTAGATCTTTTCGAATAGTTTAGGGGCATATTTGACCCTTTATCCTTCCAAATTTTTTGAAAGAATAGTGGATGAAGACCATCAGATAGATTTGAGAGGTTGGAAGGAGAAAATGACAATTTAAATTTCTTCTTTTGTGATCGGCCTGGCTGGCTATGTAATTCCTATTTTCCAATGAGATAGCATTCACACATGTAGGGGGAATAGATATACATCCATGATCTAGTTCGGTTGTTTAGATCTTTTGGTAATGTTGTTGAATAGTATCGTTTATGATTGCAGGATCAAAGGTCTAATTGACGACAGAATCATTAAGGCCAAGGATCCTAGCTCTTTCTACGTCTCCTATTAATTGTCGAGGCATGGAAGCAAGCATCTAGTGTTAGCATCCCCATGGTTAAGCCATTGAACTCTTGATTTAAGCTTCCAAATTTCCTCTTCTCTCTTAAAGATTTCATTAAAGTCATTGATGAGGAATTCTCCAACCCATGATGAAAATGCTTTCTATGATTGCTGAAGACCCTTTAACTGACTGAGAATTTTGCTTTAAAATATTCCCAAAGGTTTCCTTATTCCATCTTTTAGTAGAAATAGTAAAATTCTCTATTGCTATCTCATAATCAAGATTATGGTTCCACGAATTTTGAACTAGATTTATGAAATTAGGATGCCTGATCCACATGGTTTCAAGTCTAAATAATTTGGTAGGTTAATTTGAAGCTGCTTTTAATAGCAACGGACAGTGGTCTGATTGGGTCCGAGTAAGGTGCTGAACATTTGAGTCGGGGTAAAGATTTAACCAATCTTGATTACTAAGGAAGCGATATGATCTATTCTTTCTCTAATGAGAGTTGTACAATTTTTATGATTATTTGATCAGGTATATTTTTGACCCGTAAAAACCAAGATCAATCATATTCATATCATATAGACAGTTTATAAAGGTTGAGCACTTAGTATTATTTATAGGTCTTCATCCTAATTTTTCAGATGCATTGGTAATTTCATTAAAGTCACCACAAACTAACCAAGGGTCTTTTATTGTAGCTAAGGAGCCTAATTAAATTTTCTATAATAGCTATTTGTCAAAATTTCAAAAAAAATAAAAAATTCTCTCTTTTTTATTTGGTTTCGTCATCTCGTGCTCATGTAATTAGCAGACATATAGCTTTTTAAGGTAAAGCTGAAGCTGCTTAATTTTGTGTACCAAGGAAAGAAAGAATGTATTTTGTTATTAATGTAATAAAAAAATAGTAAGAGTACAAATATATAAAGAGTAAAGTATCAAAAACACATATAAACTTTCTTCTTCTTTTTTTGAGTTTTACACCTAAACTATTGAGAGTGTGAGAAACACACTTACGGGTATTACACTTTCTCTTCTTTTTTTTAAAAAAAAAACTGCCACATGAATTGTCACGTGGAATAATAAAAATAACTAAATTGCACCTCTCACACTACATGTGATAATAATAAATAATTCATATATATATATATATATTGAGAAAATGTGGGTTTATGAACTCACCATTGTAGTGATGTATCTAGACAGAATTTAGAGAAAAGGGGAGAAGAGAATATTATTGATCTAGGAGAAGAAGTTAATACAATTGAGTCATTTACACTGGCTTAGATAGCCTGAAAACTAACCAACTAACTTTCTACTTGACACTTTAATCGAGGTAACTAACTAGTCTAGTAAGCATCAATTAACTACACTAAACTAATTAACTAACATTGGGAAATTTACTGTAGTTAACTAACTCGTACAGTAACAGAGTTTTATATTTGAACACACCCCCTCAAGCTGAAGGGTGCAAAATATTAAGCACACCAAGCTTGCCTAAAAGGTATGAATGTTGAGCTTGGCTCAATCCTTTCGTTAGTAGGTCTGCAAGCTGCCAAGTGACTTCAGACACGGCTGATGCCATGCTTCTATATTCAGCTTCAGTTGAGCTTCTGGAAACAGTCTGTTGTTTCTTTGATTTCCATGACACCGAGGATTCTCCAAACTTAACTATATATCATGTAATAGACCTCCTAGTATTTGGGCAAGCAGCCCAATCTGAATCACACCAACATGACAAAGTGGCAACAGATGTAGATTGTAACCAGACTCCTTGACCAACTGTACCCTTTAGGTATTTAATCACTCTAATTGCTGCCTCCCAATGTGACTTCTTAGGGGATTGCATAAACTGACTTCAAGTTTGCACTGCATAACTGATATCTGGTCTGGTGATAGTGGCATACAATAGCTTCCCAACTACTCTTTGATAAGATGTAATGTCTTGAAGGGCTTCATCTCCAGTATAACCATTTGCTAGATCATATTCTACTGATGTTAATCTCACATTAGATTTAATAGGGGTAGAAGCAGGTTTGGCACCTGTCAGGCCTGCTTTAGAGATAAGTTCCAATATATATTTTCTTTGATTCAAAATTACCCCTTTTGTTGATCTCAATACTTCAATACCAAGAAAGAATATGAGTTTACCAAGATCTTTCAACTTGAATTGCCTATGTAAATTCTCCTTTTCTGCAGTGATCATTTGTGTGTTACTCCCAGTAATCAGTATGTCATCAACATAAACTAAAATGATCACAATGTCTGCACCTTTCTTCAGAGTGAATAAAGAATAATCATGGGCACTTTGGGTGAAACTAGCAGTCACCAGAGCATTAGTTAACTTCAAATTCCATTGTCTGGATGCTTGTTTAAGCCCATATAAAGATTTAAGCAGCCTGCATACTTTGTGCTCTCCTGACCTTTTGAAACCCTTAGGCATTTCCATGTATACTTCCTCTTCTAGATCACCTTGAAGAAAAGCATTATAGATATCCATTTAGTACATAAACCATCCTTTTGATACAACTAAGGCAATTACACACCTGATTGTTACCATCTTAGCAACTGGTGAGAATGTATCATGATAGTCCAAGCCTTCCTACTAACTATATCCCTTAGCTACTAACCTAGCTTTGAATCTTTCCACTTCACCATCTGCCTTGTATTTGATCTTGTAAATCCACTTAGAACCTACAGTATGCATCCATTTAGGTAATTCAACCACTGTCCAGGTGTTGTTCTCTTCCAAAGTCGTAATCTCCTGTTGCATAGCCTGAATCCATCTATCATCCTTGACAGCCTGATGAAAGTGTTTTGGTTCAATGCACTCAGAAAATTTGTTAAGAAAAACTTTGTAGCAAGGTGTAACTTTGTCATAGCTAAGAGAATTTGCTATTGGATGTCTGGTGCTACTTTGCTTCTTCCCTGCATAGTCTTTCATCCAAATAGGCTCTTTGATGCTCCTTGAAATCCTTCTGACAGGTTGATCAGGTTGATTACTGATAGGGACACTACTTGTAGTAGTAATTTCTGCAACCTCAGTGGCAATATGAGCATTCTCATCATGATGAACTTTTGTGTCTGTAGCAGCAGTAACATCCTCATCATGATGAACTTCTGTGTCTATAGTAGCATCAGTCTCATAATCTAGGATGAAAGTATCAACAACTTCTAATGGAGAGCCATAGACATCCTTTGAAGGATCTGTGTGCATCTCCTTTGCAGAAAATGGAAAGATAGTTTCATGGAACACTACATCTCTACTTACAAGAAATTTCCTGGACTTGATATCCTACAGTATATAACCCTTCTGCAATTCTGAATATCCCAGAAATATAGTGGGAATAGCTCTTTCTGCAAATTTATCACCCTTAGGCAATACTGAAGTATAACATAGACAACCTATGACCTTTAGATGGGAAAGTGTTGGAATTTTGGAATGAAGAAGCTCATAAGGACTCTTATTTGCAATGGTTGAGGAGGGCAATCTATTCATCAAATACAAAGCAGCCTTGATGCAATATCCCCAATATCTAATAGGTAACTGTGATTGAAACCTGATGGCCCTGGCTATGTTAAGAATATGCCTATGCTTTCTTTCCACTACACCATTTCGTTGTGGTGTATGTGGACAACTACTTTGATGAAGTATTCCCAAATCATGAAACAGTTGAATATACTGAGAATTAAAAAATTCGGTACCATTATCAGATCTTACAACTTTAATATGTGCACCAAATTGAGTCTTGATCACAGAAAGGAAAACTTTTATGGCCACAATGGTTTCAGACTTTAACTGCAACAAGTAAATCCAAAAAAATCTACTATAGTCATCTACTATTATCAAAAAGTAATGCTTCTTGTCTAGGGTAGAAGTCTTGTATGGTCCCCATAAGTCCATGTGAACCATATCAAAACTAGCAGAAGCTCTAGAATTACTACTAGGAAAGACAAGTCTTATTTGCTTAGCTAATGGACAAACAAGACAACTAGTGAGTATTTCACTTTTATTGCTGTGAACTAGACTTAAATGCTTCATGATATGTTGGGAAGGATGTCCAAGTCTTTGATGCCAAAGCTGGATATCCTGACTTGTTACTCCTGCAGCCATTGCTTGCTGATTATATTGTTCTGTCTTTTTTTGCTTTACTGTTGATTCACCTTTGAACATGTATAATCCTCCTTGTTCCTTACCAATCCCCTTCACCCTGCCACTGAAGAGGTCCTGAAAAACACATAAATCAGGATAAAATGACACAAAGCAAGACAGTTCCCTTGTGATCTTGGATACTAACAGCAGGTTAAACTTGAAGTCTGGCACATGTAGAATATTTCTCACAATTTCATTATCAAATACAACTGATTCACCAGCATGATTAATGTTCACTCTATCCCCTGTAGGTAAATGTACATGATTCTTCTGTGACTTACTCAGTTCATGACTCTTGATCAATGAATGTTTGTGTGTTGTGATGTGATGAGTTGCACCAGAATCTACAATCCAGTCTTGTACAAAAAAAATTGACATTAAACAAGTTGTAATACCTGCCATGTTGACTCGTCTTGGCTCCTCTTTGTTCAACATATCCAATATCTATTTGTACTCCTTCTCAGTAAATGTTTGTGCCTTTGCTAAGTGTGCACTATCTACTTCTCCTTGGCTGGTTGAAGCTACTTGAGATTGATCATAGGAGTTACTTGAATTACTAGACACATTGTTGGCTACATGCTGTCCTCCAAATCCACCAGAACCACCAGTAGTGTTCTTATTACCATAACCTGCTTTCTTCCTCAGCTTCCAATCACTTGGATAACCAATTAGTTTATAGCAACTGTCTTTGATGTGACCAGTGAAGTGACAATACTCACACCTTCTTCCTTTAAAAAACTACTTTCCTTGAGCCTTATTCACATTCATCACCATCGAGTCTGACTTATCAACTACATTAGCCAAGCATGCTGAATGTTGTATTTTATCCTCTATGATCATGGCATATGCTTGATTTAAGGAATGTGTGACTCCTTTAAGCAATATTTGTCTACAAGGTTGATCATATGATTAATTTAAAACACTTAAAAACTGAATTAGTCTCAATTGTTGAAGGTGCTCTATATACTCCTTAGACTGAGGACATGTACAACTAGGATGTGGTGTCACAGCATCATACTCACTCCATAAAGTCTTAAGCTTAGTGAAGTAATGTGACACAGAATCTGTACCTTGTGTGAGTGTTGTAATCTCCTTGTGCAGCTGGTAGATCCTCATGCGGTTGACTTTATCAAATTTCTCCTTGAGATCTGCCCAAACTAAGAATGTAGTTGTGGCATAAACTATACCACTAAGAAGCTCCTCACTGACAGTGTTCATCAGCCATGACAAGACGATGGCATTACATGTCTCCCACTGTTCGTGCAACTCATCTTTGTATAATGCCTTGGTACAGGCACCAGTTACAAAACCATACTTCCTCTTCCCTAAAAGTGCAATCCTCATGGATCTGCTCCAAACACCATATTTTTCAGATCCAGTCAATTTGATAGGAATCAACATAGCTCTTGATGAATCAGATTGATCAATATACAGAGGATCACTTTGATCAATTCTTAAGACAGCCATTATCAAGCTTCAAAACTAAAAAAATGCAGAAGCAGCTAGCTAGAAGAGATCTGAACTCGCCTAGAAGAACAAACACAAGATTAACCAGTTAGAGGAGATCTAAACTCCACTGTAATCCTGTTCTATAGACCCAGCACCTTGTGCTCTGATACCATGAGAAAATGTGAGTTTATGAACTCACCATTGTAGTGATGTATCTAGACAGAATTTAGAGAAAAGGGGAGAAAAGAATATTATTGATCTAGGAGAAGAAGTTAATACAATTGAGTCATTTACACTGGCTTAGATAGCCTGAAAACTAACCAACTAACTTTCTACTTGACACATGAATCGAGGTAACTAACTAGTCTAGTAAGCATCAATTAACTACACTAAACTAATTAATTAACATTGGGAAATTTACTGTAGTTAACTAACTCGTACAGTAACAGAGTTTTATATTTGAACATATATATATATATATATAACTTGAAGGGATTAGGAACAATTGATTGATTGTTGGGATTAAAGGTTTAGGGGTAAACTCTTATTTAATGTACAATTGCAATTCCTATTTATCTCATTGTTTTTGTGAATAGTTAGTTGAAATCACACTTGGGGCTGAGGTTGTGATTTTTATAGTACCTTTTGAACTGGGTGATTTTTCAGGTAGAAATCGTGTATCTTTATTTATTCGCATTACAATATCTAATGAGAAACAATTGAAGAACCATTAAATTGTGTCTTTGTAATTTTGGATAACTTCTTCAATCGATATTAATCTAAGCTCTTACATGATTTTGCAAGGAATCAATAATATTTTAAAAAGGAAATGGTGGTAAACAAAAGTGTCCACACAATATGGATGCAAAATGCGAAGATTTACTGATATATATACCTTTACTCCTATATCTTGATATAGATTTTTGAAGATATAATTAATTAAGTAAATAAAAATGTGCTCTATTTAATTTTGATAGTTACACACTTCAACATGATATAAGTCTAATGACATTAACGTTATTAGGACGTCGTTTTAGTCATTAGAATAAGGTTTAATTGTAACAACGTTACTGATATATATATATATATATATATATATTGAAAAATGAAGACGAACTTTTCATTATTAATATTTCTTAGTTTCATTTTAGAAACTACTGGAAAGAAGAAAAAACAGAGGTAGAGATAACAATGATGCAATGGAGCTAATGCATATGTACGCATGTATGTATATTGCAATATTAATAGAGTGAGATTTTGAGGACCATTAATTAAAGTCCTAAAGTTACGAGGAAAGAAAACTGAGAATCATTAGTATTTTCTTTCCGCAATTTAAATGCATGGTTTAGTTTACTTGTCGTAGGGATGCACTACTCGTCGATAATATTTTTAATCTAGTGCTCTACACAGGCACTAGATATAAAAATACACCATTAAAACTCCTTTGTGTTTCATATCTATATATAGCTCTCTTCCTATAAAAATCTCAAAATCCCCAACACCAACACCATTTTCAATAGAAAATAGTCATGAATAATAACATTCAACAACCTCCTGTTAGTCTCCCACCCCCTCAAGGTAAGAACTCAAATCTTCGATTGTCTTCTCTTTTCTTCGTCATGGTTTTGATATTATCTAGATTCAATCAAATGTAATGTAATTTGATGTTATTGTGTATGTGACATATTGTATTAGGTAATTATCCTCCGCAAGCTTACCCAAATGGGATGTATCCTCCCCCGCCCCAAGGGCATGGATACGCACAAGGTAATTACCCTCCACTGGGAGTAGGATATTACCCTCCTCACCCCCAACCCCAAGGTTATCCTCCGCCCATGGGAATGGGATATCCACCACAAGGTTACCCTCCACAAAATTGTCACCCTCCGCAATACGGTGCACCCCCACATGGACATGGACAAGGATATCCTCCTCAAAAACAAAAACAAAATCAAAATCAAGCTACTACTGGTGTCATGGGAGGATGGTATGTCTTATATTTACAATCACCTTATATAATTCACCATTATATTGCCCTCCTAGTTTGTAAACTTATTTGGTATGACAAAAGTTAAGTTATTTTTCATTAATCAATACAGTAATATATTTTGGATTACTCACTCAAAAATCATTATTTAATTCTCATAAGATTAATACTTGTTCTTAATTTTCATTGTAGTTTGGCTGCTTTGTGTTGCTGTTGTCTCTTAGATGCATGTCTTGAATGAAGGATCAATGATTTTTTTTTGCGCAAGTGGTCTGCAACAGAAGGTGATTCCCAGCTATAGGGTTGTACTATGGATCATCGGAGAATCTGGCTTTACTTTGATGAACCAAAACCCCCTTCATGTGTGCTTAAAAATACAATGCTTTCAATTAGTTGCCTTGACAACACTTAAGTTATGTAAATTTTGAGAGATGTTGTTAATGCGGATAATATAATTTTGTCAATCCTCATGATCGGATTACAATTCTGCATTCGTGTAGGTTTTGTTGGGTTTTAAAGGTGTGAACAGGAAATGAAGGGTTGTGACTCTCCTGAAGAGTTGTGACTATGCCGAAGGGTTGTGAACTTTATGAAAGGTTGTGTCCTTTCTAAAGGATTGTGACCGTTTGAAAGGTTATGCCTTTTCCAAAGTGTTGTGACCTTTCTGAAATGTTGTCTTCTTTTCAAAGGGTTGTGACCTTTACCCTTTGTTGGCTATAAATATAGAGGTTTTCTCTCATTTTTCTGTATCGAATTCTTCTCTTCTTTTGCATACATTTCTTACAAAACAAAATCGATCGATCGTGTCTGTGTGTGTGATTCGTTGCTGTCATTTTGAGTTCGTTGAAATTATCGAAGTTTGAGGTACCGCTACTTCTTTAATGGTTAATCTGTTTTATCTTGGAAGGAATTAATCTGCAACCTCGGGTACTTGAGGGGATTAAATTTCTTAAGGACACACAGTGGGTTCTGTGGACTCGGATAGTTCTTTGTGTTTTTCTTTTCATCTTTTATTATTTCTGGTTTGCTAATCTGAATACAGGAGATAACATGTTTTCTCTAGGTATCTTAACAAGATGGAAATGAGAAAATGTGGCAAATTTGTGGCTTATTCAATATAGTTTTGATGTTTTGCTCTTTCTTTCCATCTAAAACACGAATATTTAGAAATCTACGTCTATTGTAGCTCATAATCGAGCATCTTATTTAATTTTTCCTTTTAATTTGTTTATTGGTATGGTGCCCATTTTCATATTGGTATGGTGTCCATTTCTGTACTGGTAACTTTAAGGTTAATTAATTAACTCGTATGGGGATTATTTCTAGATATTTTAGGGAGGGTGTTGATTCTTGAGAATTCAATATTGATGTTTAGAGAGTTGTGAGATTAGAGAAGGAGAGTATGTATAGAAGAAGAGGAAATGATATGTCTAACTAACTTAAGTAGTTAGACAATTATAAAGCGACCTTTTTATTAATTAACACTCCCCCTCAAGCTATGCGGTGCAAAAATATTAAGCAGTCCTTGCTTGGAACATCAGTAATCATGCTGAGGTTTGTATAATTCTTTAATCAGTTGATCTCTGGTGAAATGTATTTTGTCTTGATCATTCCTTTAGAATTTTTTTCTCTCACAAAGTGATAATATATCTATTTCTATATGTTTTGTTCTTTTATAAATTTGCAGCTATTTGAATCGCTGATTTACTGTCTTTATGAGCTTGAATTGGTAGAGCTAGCTGAAGTCCATTATACTTGAATTGGTAGAACTAGCTGAAGTCCAATATACTTGAATAGGCCGAGTAATAAACAATTGTAAAAGAAATTTTTTTGTTGTAACACTTCGGATTTTGAAAAGGGAATAGGTTGCATTAATTTTGTCTACTGGTGCAGGTTTACGAGACCAGTCTATGGTTTGTAGAATTTTCTACGGGTCGTAGATCATTCTCGTAGAAAAGGAAAAAATAATTTTGGAAAATCAAGTTCTTGAATTTGAGTCTACAATTGACCAGGACGGCCCGTCGAATGGTCTACGAATCGTAGGTAGGTCTCGTAGAAGATCCCAGACTTGGTGAAATTTTAAGGTCAAAGCTGAGTTCTACGGTTGGGATCTAAGGGCCGTAAAAGGTTCTATGGGCCATAGACAGGTTTTGTCAAAAGTTGGTCAATATTAAGGCTTCTGAACCTTTCTACGGTCGACCAGGACAGTCCGTAGAAAGTCCTACGTACCGTAGGTCCAAACCGTAGAAAGTTCTCAAAGTTATTTTAAGGGGTTTTGGGTCTTTTTCTGAATTATTTTAAGAATATGCTATGTCGTTTTGGCCTCTATTCTAAGCCCTATATAAAAACTAAGTCATAAATCTACCCACTTTAAATCCATTCTCCTATTTCCCCAAAATTCCAACCAAATTCATTCTCCCAAATTCCTTCTCAACCTAAGAAAGAGAAGAAGCTAGGGTTCACTCCAAGATAAGGTGTTTTCAATTCACCATTCATCTTGGGTTTTGAGTAGCAAGGTATGTGGGTATTCACCCATGCAGTCCATTCCTGCATGGGGTCCCCAAAGTTTTCAATTTCTCAAATCAATTTCAATTGATCAAATTATGGTTCTTCTTAATTCTACATGGGTTTCATTCAATTATGATTTTTATTATTGTTTAAATCTTCTATTGCATGATTTGATGTAAATTACATGATATCTAATTGAATTTATATGAAGCTAAGCACGATCCATTACTTTCAATTATGAACATATGAAATACCCATGAACTATGAAATTTGAAGGATTATGCATGTTATATGGAAATAATGTTTATGATGATAGAGTGTTTTTAGATGAAAGTATCGATGTTATTGTGAAAGGTTTTCTCACATATGAATATGATCATGATTATGGAAGGTATTTCTCACATATGGATTCACATTGGTGAAAAATTTTCTCACCTATGCTTGAATTGTGTTTTAGGAGCTTTTCTATGTTTTGATTTTAAAGATCTGAATTGGTATTGATCATTGTATTCCTATGTTATAATGATATTTGAATTTTAACTACTCCGTTGGGATTTAGACTTAGTACCGAGTGGATTTGAGTTGGAGGTTCAAATAGGGTAGTCTCTAGTAGCAACCTCTAGTCCCTAACTACGTGTCTGTATGATCGTCTTAAATGACCTAGCTAGTGGATTCACTTTAGAAAATGATGATGTGTATGTATGCTACCTTGGCAAGTAGAATCCCCTTCTTTCGATACGAGGGATATACCGTATTCCATGACATATCTCTCATGATCTTATTGCCGATTAAAGCTAATATCCCACAAAATGAGTATGTTTCTTCAAGGTTTACTTGCGTCTCTTAATTTAAACATGTTGACCATATTTTGTGTTATGTATTGTTGCTTTTTTAAAGCTTCCAAATGTTCAAATGTTGGTCATGCATTACATGTTTAAACTATCTATGTCATCATGTCTATTTATGTATATTGCCCCATACTTAGTACTTCATGTACTAATGCATACTAGTGCCTATATTGTCTTATTAATGTAAGGTCCGGCACTCCTACCTCTCGCACTCGTGGCTAGTTGAATATTCCACCGGATTCAAGAGTTGGTGAGTCCTCAAAGCCAAAACTACAATTCTAAATTCAGTTGTGAATTCAATTTTTTCTAAAATTATTGCTTGTGAGATAGCAAAAGAACCTTGGGAAAAATTAAGAAAAGACTATCAAGAAAGTGACCGAGTCAGATAAATATAAATTTTGAATTTGAAAGAGGATTTTGAATCTCTTGAGATGTAAGAGGATGAAACTATTACTAAGTATTCAAGATAATTTCTTTGATGGTTAATAAAATTAAGTTGCTTTGCGAGGATTTCAAAGATGATAGAATAGTAGAAAAAATTATGTGACAATTTCAGAGAGATTCGAGTCTACAATTTCACATACGAAAGAGTCTAAAGATCTTTCTACCATCTCTATTGAAGAACTAATAAGTTTTCTTTAAGCGCAAGAGTAAAGAAGAGTCTTTAGACAAGATAATGTTATTGAGGGTGCTCTTTATGCACACAATACAAAAGAAAAAAGGTAATTATCCTCTTTGAAAATACTACAAAAGAAAAACACACTTTAAAATTCTTTGTTTGTGGAGACTTGAAGGAATATGTGGAAATTGCAAACAAGTTGGCCATATTACAAAAATGTGCAAGCTTAAACATAATCCCCAAGCACAAATAAAAATCGAGAAATAACAACTTTTTTAAATTACAGTATCTAAAGCAAAGAAAGAGTGTTGAATTCGCTTTTAATTATTGTAGTAATATTTTAGCTTCAACAGAGAAAAAAGGGGGAACGTAACTGACTTCACACAAGCATATAAGAACTGAAATCCATCTTCGCTAATATAGAAAAAAAAAACAGTGCATACACCACATATGACTATATATATTTCAAAGCAAAATCTGCATGTTAATATCTCCACAATAGTCGATTTAATAACAATTTGTTGTCCACACAAAATTTCTATTACAAGGATTAATTAGATTCTTAATACACTAAAGTGTCCTATTCTTCCTATCATAATTTGCAAACATGCATGGCATGGGCAATGCATGTAATCTCTTTTCAAAGACCATTCTCTAAGTTCTTCAGTACGTCTCTCTCTTTGAGTTTGATAGCTTTGATTTCCTTGAGATTTTGAGTAATTTGAACATTTTGTGGTTGAATTAGTGGTTAATCCACGCATGGACTTCTTGAATTATCATGTCGTTAGACTCTAAATCAATTATGTGATTATGTAAAATGTACAACGCTAATACCACATCCACTTGGAGTCCTAAAGTCTCATAAAAGTTGATTACACCAACCAAAAAAAATTGTCTCTTGAGAATAAAAAAGAGTTGTTCAACCGAGGATCTGAATGATGCATGATGAAGATTGAATAATTCCTTTTCATTTTGGGGAGGACGATCATTAATTATACTCTTGTAAGTGATAGCGTACTTCGTGTTAAGGAGGAATAAATCATTTACGAAGTCCATATCTAGTATCTACAAGATAATATTTATCTACAAAGTCAGAATAAAGTTAATTAATTAATATACATTATTCACCTACTTCTTTCGATAAACTATTTTAGATTGAATAACATAACCTTGGGAGATTTGAAACCTCAGTGGTCTCTCCAATGCATCATTTAATATGCGAGAGTCATGTGCAAATCCTTCCCAACCAACAAGCATATATGTAGACTTCAAATTAAAGTTGATGGCAGCCAATACATTTTGTGTTGTTGTGCCTTTTAGGCCACAAAATCTATTTATGTTGATCAATAAGAATAAAATACTAGCACATGTGTGCCAACTATTGCTCCTACATACGGGTGTCAAAAATGAACCCAAACATAGATAACCCGTCCAGAATTTTAAGGGTTGGACTCAAGCTAATTTGAATTAGGTTCAATCTCAACACATTCAAGCCTAACCCATTTTAAGATAATCCTCAATTGAGCTCAATTCAATCTCCAATTTCAACCCGTTTTAAAACTCTTTACTAAGATATGTTCCTATATTAAAGGTATGAATTATTATCTATTTAACATCTTTTAGGATTTATCTATTCATTTGTTACTTTAAAAAAAAAAATCTTGAACAGAAATTCGAATTGTGATTATAAAGTTAAATATCACGATGTTAAAATTATTGAGATTAATCGGGTCAAATTGGATGGGTCAAGACCCAACCCGTTTTTTAGCCCATTTGAACCCAATCCATTTGAGCCCAAAGTAAACTTGGGCGGGTCAAGACCCAACCCAATTTCTATCTCAATCCATTTTAATATCTCCAATTTCAACTCAACCCGCCCATTTGACACCCCTACTCCTACACATTCCTATATACAACTTAAGTTAATAATATGTATTATTTTTTCATAAATGAATTAAAATTTGAACTTTTAGCATGTCGCTTACAACAAATCATGAATAATATCGATAATTATTCCTTATCTCCAGTTGGATAGAGTCATTCGGTGATTTTAAAAGGATTGGATAGAGCTTCAAAACTGCTTGAAGTACTATGTGGTAGCATCGATGAATAAACTCAATTGACCTATAAAAGTAATCCAATCTTGCAAAATCGTTCATTAAAATTAAAAAAATTCTAAAAATATAAGTATTTGTTCTTGAACAGACACGTTTTTGGTTGAACACAACATATTATTTCTTCTAAGAGCATTGCATAGTTCATAAACACATGCTTGCTCATCCTTATCTAGCCTACAATGAATTTGGATTATTTTTTAGCATGTTCATTGTAGGCTAGATTAAACCGAAAAATCAAACCAAATCAAATCGAATTTTAATTTAGATTGGTTTTTTGGATTTTTGGTTTGCTTTTAGATTTATAATTTACTTTGTTTGGTTTTTTGGTTTGGTTTCAGATTTAGAAAAATGAAAACCGAAAAAACCAAATTATATTATATGTTTAGAATTAAGTTGGAGTTAACCACTTTTGTCTCTTTTTAGTTATTTTCATTATGATTTAGGTTTTTTTTTTTTTTTTTTATTGTTTGGACATCTATAATTGATATACTTTTAAGTATTGTGTTTTATGTTTTACTTGTGATTTATATTAAAAAGTATATTTAAGAAATTCAATATATATATATATATATATTTATAATTTTTTTTAAATTGCAAATATAACTTTGTTATGTTTCTAATTATTGACATAACCGATTAACCAAATCGAAAAAAACCCAAACCAAAAAGGGAAAAACCAACCCAAACCAAATTTATTTTGGTTCGGATTGGGTTACACTTCTTCAAAACCAAAAACCAAAAAATCCAAACTGAATAGTATAAAACCAAACCGAATGCACACCCCTACCACACAAATATACCTCTATTCTAGATTAAGTGAACTTTTGAGGCCTTTTTCATTATTTAAAATAATTGAATTGTTCAAAGTTTAAGATGTATGTTTGAAATTTTTTCATTTTTTCCGTTTCCTTTAATGAAGTTTTATATTTTTTAGGAGATAAAATACACTAATTACAAAGTTATATTTATAATTTTACAAATGGTAATAGCAAAAAATATCATTTAAATTATGTCTTTAAATGTTTTTTTAATAGGCATGTACTATTGCCTCACAAATTCAGTTAATATGGAAAGAGGGTATATTATTTAAAAAGTATTATAAATTATAATAATTAACAATTTAATATATTTAAAAGACATGTAAAAAATTGGTTGACTCTTGAAATCTATAGTGTCACATAAATTGGAAAAAGAGGAAGTAACATAATAATATATTATTGAAAATGACATAGAAAGTATTCTAAATCACAATAAGTGACAACTTAAAAATTAAAACACAAAACAAAATTTGGTTGACTTTCAAAACCCTACTAGTGCCGCATAAAATGTTATAAATCACAATAATTAACAACATAAAATATCTAAAATTGTATTAAAAATTTAATCAACTCTCTAAATGCGAGTCCGGAGTCAAAAGAGCAACAAAATTGATTATCAAACCAAAAGGGCAACAAATTTAGACGCTGTTTAAATTCGTGTAAATTAGGCTGTGCGCCACAAAATGCGGAAATCAATGCGCCTTGCAAGGCACAACAACCTACTTGTGAGGCTTGGCCGCCATGCGCCTAACAAGGCGCATGGTTTCTGCGTTTTGCGGAATTTATTTATTTTTTTAAATTAGTTAATGCATTTGAATGCAAATGTTATAATATGGAAAACTCAATCAATTTTAATGTACGTCACCACCAATATTAATCAAATTTTTTTTAAGCCCTCCGGTTATTAATTTTATCTTTTTGAAGTCCTCCGATTATTAAGCTCTTTTTTTATTAATCTTAAAATATTAATAAAAGATTATGTAATATTGTGCTTAAAAAAATAATATGACAAGTATTTTAGGAGAAACAATTTAATAGTCGAAATTGTAGTTATTATTATCACACTACAAAAGGGATACTTGTCATATTATTTTTTTAGCACAAACATAATCTTTTATTAATATTTTAAGATTAATAAAAGAAGAATTTAATAATCGGAGGACTTCAAAAAAAATAATTAATAACCGGAGGATTTCTAATAAGATTGATTAATATTGGTGGTGACGTACTTAAAATTGATTGAGTTTTCATATTATAACATTTTCATTCAAAAGCACTAACTAACAAAAAGCTCCTATATTTGTGCTTAAATGTGTGATTGCAAAGAAGAATGAGTCAAGGGCCTTAGTGTCAAATATGCTTGATTTGGGCGAGGATTCTCTTGATGAAGATGAGGAAGATATGCTGGACATATGCTTTGATAAAGTGGCTAGGGAAGGAGATATATCACCTAGGCAACAAAGAAGTGGAAGCAACAAAAGCAAAAAGAAGACACATGGAAGGCAACATATATAGTTGGGACGGTAAGATGATTGGTGAGTTTGTTCCAAGGCACCTACCGGTGCGACAGGCAAAGCAGAACCATTTGACAGTATCAATAGGTTCAACAAGATTCAATTAATCCATAAAGAAAGTATGAATTATCAAGTGTTGTTGAATAGGTTTGAAGAAGAAGAAGACAAGTGAAAAATACTTCAAGTTACTTTTGATGGGCAATCAATCTTTTTTAATTCATGCGTTTGTAATAGAAAGTTTGAGGCTGATAACTCAACTTTCTTCTTGATTGGCATATTTTTACATTATTTAAGCATCCTCATTTGGAATATAAGCATGGAGTGTATTACAAACTCTGTGGTGATAAAAAAATACTGAGTTCTCTCTAGCTCTTATTTTATGCATGCTTGTTAGGTAGTAGATGTTAGGTACTTCATTAGGATTAGTAAGGTAAGACCTTACCCCCCTTGCTTGCACTTATCCCTATTGATATTTTTTTATGTTTAATAAAAGATCACTAGACACTGTCTAGTGGTAAATTTGCAGAGGAAATTTTTTTAAAAAAAATATGCTGCAAAACGTAGAAACCATGCGCATGGCCGCCGAGCATTACAAGGCTAAAGGTTGTTGCGCCTTACAAGGCGCATTGGTTTCTGCATTTTGCGGCGCACAACCTAATTTAGACGAATTTAAACGGCGTCTAAATTTGTTACCCTTTTGGTTTAATAATCAATTTTGTTGCCCTTTTGGAATTTTCAAAAATTTTGTTGCCCTCTTGACTTTGGACTCCTCTAAATGCTATCCAGGTTATATAAATTGAAACAAAAAAATAAAAAATAAAAATAAATAAAAATATATATATATATATATATATTAGGCCAATGCTAATCTAGTTATAAAAAGGAAAAACGACTTCTTTTTTATATAAAAAGAGAATTGTGCTAAGTTGAGCTACCATATGTTATATATTTAGGGGTGTTTGGTGTGAAGGATAACACCAAATGTCCTAAGATTAAATTAAAATGCCACTTAATTTGTTATTTGATAGGCAAGTTCGAAATAACTTATCTCGGGATTAATAATTAGTTCTGGAATAAGTTACTTCTCCCCTTGAGTGGTATAGTAATCCTGGAATAACTTACCCCCGAATAAAATATGTAAATGATAAAGATATACCTTTAAACTTTTTTTATCCATTACTTTTCACATTCATGAAGAACATTGTTATAAACAAATAACATGTTCTTAAAATTTATGTAATGCTTATTATTTTAAATACAACAAATCAAACACTCAATAAGAAATAATCTCACATAACTTATTTCATCTTAACTAATCCCAAGTCCCAACATAATTATAACCTATATTCAAACCAAATAACTCCTCAATTTCAAGTAATAATTCTGCAAAAGTAAAAAAGATTAAGAAAACTCTCCCCACAAATCCACAATGCATATACTTCCTGGTTTTGCATAATTTGGTCTAGATGTTGATGTTTTTAGGGGATTCAGCTCGTTACACTTTTTTTATTTACTAGATCAATTATATGTATGAGCGTGATTTTGTTGGAATTTAGTTGAATTAGCCTTTGTGACTAATAATTCAGGTGGAGTTTGGATTTGGTTTATGTTTCTGTTTGATTGAGAAAAAAAAGGAGAATAATGTATTATGAAAACCAAGCTTGGTGGTTTTCGAAAAATATTCAGTTTGCAAATTTAGAAAGTCTTTCCACAATTTGCTTCTAATCTCGATAAGACTACTCCTAGTCCAATTGGTCTGAGTATGTAAATCTTCCCTTTCAATTTTAATTGAATTTTCCTTGGTTTGATTTGTAAGAAAAATATGTTTTTTTTAAAAATAATAATAATTATATGTGTTGCTTTTGATTCCTAGGATCGTATTTTAGCTTATATGCTTTTCATGTGACTAGCCTGTTGGAAGTTAAGGAAAATAGGGGAGCTCTTAATGTGAAATATTTGAACTTTAGCTCAAATTATATCTTGAAATGGCTATGCTGGCATTACTTTGAGACATTTTCTTTCTAGATCCTTAATTTCCTTTCCTTTGGGCATTAGATGATTCTGTGTATGCATGTTTTGCTTGTTTTGTGCATTGCATAAGGTTTAAGAACCATTATTAGATTTGATAAATCCGGATATATATAAAGGAACCAGATTGAAGTACTCAGAGAATTGTAGTTATAAGAAGTGAAAAATAAAGGCCAAATTACAAAAATATACTACTTAAGACTTTTATTAACAAAATATCAATATACTTATATTTAATTACAAACTAAGTTTTAAATTACATACATAACAAAACATTTAATTTTTGTATTTATTTTAATTTTGTTTTACAGATTTTTCTCTCTCATACAATTAGTATTTCGTGCCTTTTATATGGAGTATAATTAGGATATTATTATTTATCAAATATTCTCTATCCTAAATAGTTTCAAATACACACGTTTCATTACTTTTATTTTTTTTCCCTTTATTAGGCTTAGTGAACCTTTTGGGGATCATAATTAGTTTATTCCTTTTTAAAAAAAGCTGTTTTTTTACCAAGAAAGGGGTGTACTTATCAATGTGGAGTTACAGTTTCAAGAAATCTTGAAAATATTTTGGGAAGTCAAAAAGGGTTTCTCTTCCATATTCTTCTTCATTTTTTCTTTAACCTTTAATCTTTCTTCACATAAAACGATTCACAATCCAACTAACCAAAAAATTTACCATTGTTCGATGGAAAAGACTCCACGTAAAAGTCCTAGACTTAACAAATCTGTGGTAGTCGTTGATACCCCGCCGATCAGTTGTTCAAGACCATCTGGTAAAACTAATGAGTGTATTGTTATCAATTCTTCATCATCCTACAAAGTTCAACAAAAAAATGATTATGGGGCTGATACAAAATTGAAGGGTAAAGAAAAATTGCTAGAAGATCATTATCCACATGACAATGATTTTGAGGATGAAATCCCCCTCTCTAAAAGATTAAGAGTAAATAATGATCAGGATTTAAAGGTATTTATTTATTTGATTAAATTTCTATTTTTTTGTGACATGCAAGTGTTGAATCTTGTTATTATTAGAAAGATTTGTAACATTAATTAATGTTTTTCTGCCCTAGAATGTTGATGGGGTTCGGTGAGCAAAAGGTATGAATGATTTAAGTAAAAAATGGACTAGGTTTATTAATAATAAAAGGAAAAAGGCAACACAAGTACCACCAAAGGTATGTTTTTAGTAATGTACTATTTGATGCAAATATTTCTTTGTTTATATTATAAATTTTGCATTTTATGACTATTATAATTTATTGATTTTTATTATATTATTTTTAGATCAAGAAGAAACAATCGCGTTGGTGTTCTTACGTTAATGTCAACGTTTTTGTTTGATATAACAAAGCTACTTGAAAAAATTGGCAGTGTTCATTTGTTTAAAGAGTTTCCTTTGGTTATCTATTAGACTTATCCCAATTGAAAAGTCCAACCTCAGATTATTAGAAGTCTTGTTCATCATTTATCTAACAATCGGGATGACATGTTTGTGTTTGACATAAATGGTAAAGAAATGCATTTTGGGCTTAGAGAATTTTGGTAATTACTGATTTTAAGTGTGGTGGGTGTATGGGTTTTGATCATGATCCAAACAGTACATCAAATTTACTTTCTCGTTACTTTTCAAATGTTGTTGATAAGGTTTTGAAAGCTGATTTCATAAGAGTGTTTAAAGAAGATGGGTTGATTCAGGAAGAAGACTTTTTAATATGTCTATGATTTATTTCATTAGTACATTCATATTGTCATCTCCACCACAATTGTCACATATTCCAAAAGATCACTTCTTATGTGAGCCGGGACAATACATTACGTACCCCTGGGGCAATCTCTCCTTTTTCAATCTTCGTCACTTCATATCGAGTCAAATGGCAAAAGATCCGGATTATGTGAAGTTTGAAGGGTTTCCGCTTGCATTGCAAATTTGATTTTACGAATGTTGTAACAAAGTTGATGGTTCAATTGCAATTCGTAAATCCAATCGAATGCCTAGAATATTCAATTGGGATATATCAAAAAACAAGATATATTTTGACCATCTCCAGAAAGGAATGTTTAGAAAATACGGCAATCAGGTAATAGAAGTTCTTTTGTTATTATTAATTAATTTTCATTTTTGATGAGTTGTGTATATTCATAATTTATTATTATTGTGTTAGTATACATTTGAAGATCTTGTGTTCATGGATGAGGAGCTTGCTATCATTGAGGCGGAAAATCTAACTGTTTTGACTGATATTCCATTCAATAAGAAGAGTAAACGTGATAGATTTGTAAGGCAAAATGAGAATTTACAGACTCATTGTGTCGTTCGACAGAATGACAAAGGTTTGCCTCATAGTTCTGCACAAAAAATTGGAAGTGATCCGAATTTGTCATTTAATAAGGATTTGCAAAAAATTGCCCAAGAAGTTGTGAAGGTATGATTATAAATTTTATTTACTTACTGTCAAAATTTTGGTTGAAGAAACATTAGTGTCATTTTAATTTTTGTTAGGTTCGTAATGAGTTGGAAAAGTTTGAAAAAAATGTAGATGCTAAGTTTGTTGAAATGAAGGCTTTTATGGATTCATCATTCAAACATATCATTCAAGAGTTGAAATCTCTTCAAAATGATGTTTCAACCAACAAAGATTTAGGTGGTGAACGGGTTAGTCTACTTATTAATCTATGGACTTATTATTTGCTTATAAACTAATTTTTAGATCAAGACTATTATAAATGTTAATGTGTATGATTTTAAATATGTTTAATCTTCTTGTTGATTACATATCCGTAATTAGCTATATTGTTGTTTTATTGTAATAGTTGAATGACTCAATAATTTATTTTTATTAAGAACATTAAGGTTGTTGTTGAGGATCAAAGAAAAGAAAATGTTGATGTCCAAAATGAACATTTGCAAGATTTTGGAGATAAAGATGGTGTTAGACACCATCTTCGTTTCGTAATCATATTTTTGATAACAGTTGTAAGTTCTTTTTTGTTAGCTTAAATCTGTTTTTTATAACTATTTTTAGTTCATTTCTGGTTTGTGTTTAAAATATCATAAAATATAGATACATAAATGATGTTTGTATATCTTAATAGGTGGTGTACCTGTTGATTTTGAAACAAATAGAAAAACTCCTACATTGGATGACTTTGTTATGTCCAATATGCGTGAATCACGGTTGGTTGCTCTTGAAACTGGACAAACATACGTGTCATCATTGGTAGAAGTTGAATATGAAAATATTTGTGTCACACCTTTGGAAGTTGCTAAAGCTGGAAAAACAAAGTTCAATCAGTTTGGTGTTGTTGAGGGTGAAAACACACTTATCTCTCCAGTTCAACATGTTCGTACGAAGATTCCAGGAAAGTATGCCCAATCACTATACACAAACTTAAGTGAATCAGGTGGCACATCGGTGAACACAGTGAAGTACTGTTTATGGAGGCATCCTTTTGTAAATTACAAGGGGTTTGATATGTACAGTGAAGTTATCCTTCATTTTAAGAAATGGATTGATAGCAAATTATCCAAGAAACGTGGAAAGTATGTATTGTTGTGTAATTGTATTTTACCATTTGTTCATCCACTTTATATGCTATAACTACTCATTTTGTTTTATAAGAAAACCAGTTTCTTCACTGCTGCTTCAAATCCAATCGATCCTCCTTTTGAGTTTGGTGTTGGTAGGGTGGATTTGATTGATTGGTTTCACCCATTGGCTTATCCAGGACAGCCTTGGAGAGATTTGGTAATTTCTTATTGTGTAACTCTATATTAAAGTAAGATTTGGTATTTGTTTTTTGTTGTGATTTTAGTGATTGGTAAGTAAAATTGATTTCATTGTAGTCACTGGAATTTGTGATTTAGTTCTCTGGGGACAGTTGTTTTTGGTATATATGTTAGGAAAATAAACTAATGACACAAACATGGACTCCTAATTATAGTTTAATAGTTACAATGACACAAACATAAAATTTTAAATATAGTCTAATAGGTAATAATCAGATAATGGTGATTCTTTCAATCAAGTTGTGATATTATTTTATTGTTTGGTGTTAACTAATAAAACTTGTTATGAAGCATGTTGATGTGATAATGTATTATCTTCGCAAGTTTTGCAAGTATGATCCTGATAATAGTGCAAGAGTTACTACTACTGACCCTTTCTTCATCAGTTGGGTTGTTCAAATCCATGATGCGAGGGAGGCCAATGACAAAGATGAAAGTCTGATTAGTATACATCATGAGGTTGCACAATATATAAGAGGTGATAGGATTCTTGCTAATACTCCATGGGTGGATGTTGATTATGTATGCATTCCAGTCAATTGTAGTGCTGCATTCCACTAGTTTCTGGTTGTTTTTTCCATAAGAAAAGGGTGTTTATACATTTATGATTCTTTAAATGGTTATGGGGTTAAACATACTAATGCAGTAACAAGTTTGGTTCAAAAAATATCTAGAATGACACATTTGTTCCTAGTTGCTACTGATTATTATGCTTTAAGGAAAGACATTGACTGGAATACAGATGTGCATTATGCTGGAAGGCCAGTTGGTGATCCATTGGTATATGGTAATCGTGAAAACATCCCACAACAACGTGACAATTCAGCGTAAGTATAATATGTCTTTTTTGTGGTTGATTATACTATGTATTGTACTAATTATGCCGATTGGGTAATATTTGTAGGGATTGTGGTCTGTATACCTGTGCTTTTGCTGAATATGTGTGTCGTGGAGATAGGAACATATATATGTCGGGTTTAAATGCTGAAAATCTTCAGTTGAGATTTGGAGCATTACTGTGGGACTATGGAAAGATGAAAATTGATACTAAATCTATTAGTGAAGATGAAGCTTCTAAGCAAGGTGGTCGGTCAAATCGGAGGGTCAAGGAGTAAAAAGTGTTATTTCTTAAGACAGAATTTCATGAATGTTTATGGTTTTGAATTCTACTTTTGTTATTTTGGTATAGTACTTTAGTTGCGTTTATGATTTTGAGTTCGTTGTTGGATATTGTCTTTATTCTGTGATTATGCATTTATTGGTTGCTTTTTTGGTTAAATTTTGTGATAAATTTATAGTGTGAGTTTGGTTTGTACATACATGAGTTTTGTATAAATTTAGGTATAAATTGGGTTTTATAATTATTGAAAAATTATACTAAATGCTTGTATATGATCGATTGGATTTCTTTCAAAGTTGCAGGTTGGTATACATACCAATGTGTTTACCCAGTTTTGTGTTTTTTTCTTTCATATGTAAACCATTTTGTTCTTTAACAACGTGTGTTTTTTATGGTTTCAGTGTTAACCAAGATTGTAGTCATAAGCCATTTATTGAATATCAAAGTATTTTACCAAAATTTTAACCATTAATGATCTTAAAAAAAACAGTCAAAGAAATACCAAAGTATTTTACCAATATTTTACCCATTTAATAAACTTAAGAAAAAAACAGTCAAAGATTACATACCCTTAAACCAATTTTTAAAATTTTATGATTTTTATCAGGTTACCTTCAATAAATGTAGGAACTATTTTTCATATTATTATTTACACCAATTCACATACTTAAAATATGTACAATATTTTTATTTATGAGGTTCTAATTATATACCATAGATCGTCAAACTTGTAGTTTTTTACCACCAATTACACCAAATAATTTATTACTGCACTCATTTTATATACGTATGTTCATATGTAAGATAATATACCATCATCATTATGACATTTGGTTGTTATATATACCATCATTTATACCAAGTTTTGTACCAGTTATAACCAAAGTAAACCAATGTTACAGTAATTGAGTGTTAATTATTGTAGCGTCCAAACTAATATACTAGCATCTAATACTTTTCAATTTATTGTTTTAGGTTGGTGTATACTGCAAACATTTGTTTTACTATATACACCATTATTATGATCCTTTATTTTTACCATAAAGGAGTGCCTATTTACCATAATTTCACCAAGAATTTGGCTTATTTACCATATCAAATCAACAACAGAATATCATCCAATAAGTTCATTTTTTATCAATATTTCTAGATATGTTACAACACGTAATCCAAAAGAGTTCATGCTATTATATACAACCATTTATAACAATTATGAATTCAAAAATATGAATAAGATAATAAAAAGTAATCAACTTTGAAATAAGGTAATGAAATACAGTACATCTAATAAAAGTAATATAGTTCAATTGTATAACTGCAAAGTAAAAATAACAACAAAAATACCACAAATCTAATTATCATGAGTTTTGTTTGGGCAAGTCTTCTTGTTATGCCCAACCATACCACATTCACTACATGTTACTTTCCTCTTCTTCCCCTTTTCTTCGGTGAATCCCTTTTTGCGATCATTTTTTGGAGGTCTGCCTGGTTGCTTTCTTGTAATTGGTGGTAATACTACCTCTTCCAAGACATGTGATGGAACATCCCAAGTGCTTTCGCAAGGCAATGGATCAATTGGTATTGCATATGTATCTTGATAATTCTTATTACTATAATAAGCTGAATAATAATCATCGCGATGTTTATTCCTATGTCTGATCGCTACAAGTGCATGACTATAAGGGATCTCATCATGTTGAAATCTGCCACAACTACACATTCGTGTATTCAGACATACCGTAAACGTCTTTGCACCATTTGTAATGGTATGAAGGTGTATTGTTGATGCGCGTACCTTCATTTAAGCACATGCATTATCAATAATAAAACCAAAGCATACTATGCATAGTAGAGAATTGTTAATACTTACAAGCATACGATGAGACAAATTTCTATTGTCCTCCAACATTTCATTGTATGTACTTGTCAAGGTTGTTGTAGTATTTCTACCTTCTTCGTTGTGTTTCTCATTCCAAGCTTCAATTGTTTTTCTAACAAATTCCAACAATGGTACCATTGGTAACCTTCCTCCAACAAGAATAGCGTTATTTAGTGACTCTACAATGTTACTTGTTAGTGTCTAAATCCTTTTTACTTGTGAATGTGCGCGTGACCATTTCTCATAATTTGCTTTTTGTAGATAAGCACGGTATTTTGGATTAATTTGATCCATTTTTTTCATCAATTCATCAAACTCTTGAACAGTGTATGCTTTTGCTAAACTAAAGAATAATGTTCTAACCACTTATGTATCTCTATATGTTTTCTTTAGTAAATTGGTCCATAGATGGTATATGCATGCGTAATGTCTGAATGTGGGATAAACAGCTGCAGTAGCATTCCAAATGCTCTTATTTCTATCAGAAACAAAACACATATCTTCCCTTTCACCGAATGCATTTTTAAAATTCTCAAAGAATCATAACCATGAATCATCATTTTCTGAATCAACTATTCCGTATGCAAGCGGCAAGATGTGACCTATACAACAAATATCTTCAAAATAAATACAACATATATTGTTTATATATAAAACAATCAATCTAGTTGTAGTAATGGTATAAACAGTACCTCCTGGATCTAATGTGCTAGCTATCAACATTGTGCCTTCGTATGTTGATTTTAAATGTGTACCATCCACGACTACTATTGGTTGACAATACTCCCAGCCTCTTATACTTGCATCAAGTGTTGTAAATGAATATAAAAAATGATTTTCATTTGTTTTTTTATAATTCATAATTGTCCCTGGATATGTATTCTCCAATATATATAGATACCTCTTAATGTCTTGAAAGCCTTTTTTTTACCTCTCCATGCTTGCATGCACTACTAAAAAATTGTTAAAAAACGACGGCCAAAAGCAACGGACTGTGTCGCTTTTTTGGTCAAAATCGACGGAAAAGCGTCGCAGTCACCTCCGTCACTTTTTAACCCGACGCTTTTAAAAAAGCAACGGACTGCGTAGCTTTTCAAAAAGTAACGTACTGCGTCGCTTTTTTACAAAAAATTTTTTGAATTTTTTAACAAAAGCGACCGAACTCCGTCGCTTTATTTTAATTTTCATTTTTTTTATTTCTAAAAGGCGACGCAGTCCGTCGCTTTTCTGGGTTTAAAAAAAATTAAAACCTAGAAAAGTGACGGACTAAACCACACTACCCGTCCCTTTTCTGCAATATTTTTTACAGCAGCAGCTGGCAATTTCTGTTGCCCACCTGCAAATGCAATTCAATTCAATTCTACACTATTCAGCCAAATCAAACACACACAATTATAAACAATCTAAACAAAACATAAAACAACAAACTTAAAATAACATTCAAAAGTATCTAAATCATAAATTAAATCAAAATTCGTTTCAAAATTTCAATAAGTTCATAAATGTCCAGAGATCTAAACTAGGGAGTGAGATCTACATAATCATCCTCATCACTCTCGTCGTCGGTGTCATCGGGAGCCGAAGTAGTAGGTCGACGAGCGAGGTTCATCACTTGTTCTTTGATTTGCTAAACGGTCTCACTCATGCTTTGTTGTTCAGTTACTCTTCTCCACTCTGTCGACGAGCGAGGTTCATCACTTGTTCTTTGATTTGCTAAATGGTCTCTCATGCTTTCTTGTTCATCTACTCTTTTCCGATCCGACTCTGTCAGTGCCACTGTAAGCTTAGTTATTTGAGCCGACATAGCAGCAATCTGAACACCGTCAAGTGCTTTGGCTTGACATGACGATCCAATATCTTCTAAGTCTGACTGAAGTCTTTCGAGAGCCTAGACCATAGACTCTACCCTTGCGTGTCCCCCCTACCACTTTTTCTTTTTAAATCTGGGTGGAAAGTTTAGGTGTCAATTGGACCAAACTATTTAGATTCTTAGCAACGTACTGATGAAAGCCATTCTGTATATTAAATATAAAAATTGACATCAATATATATACATATCATAAATATATTCACTATTAATATATATTATTCATATTAAATACTTAAAAAAATTCGTTCGGCCCTTTCCTCCACCCACACATCCGGATCCGACTCATTTTCTTTCTTCCTGACATGAGTCTTCTTGAAAACCTTTGGTTCAATGGGAGTGCGTCCCAATTCTTTTTCCTATAAATAAA
The DNA here is from genome assembly GCF_000226075.1 of Solanum tuberosum. Classification (NCBI taxonomy): domain Eukaryota; kingdom Viridiplantae; phylum Streptophyta; class Magnoliopsida; order Solanales; family Solanaceae; genus Solanum; species Solanum tuberosum. The sequence goes on along the minus strand of NW_006239090.1, from coordinate 832,279 downwards.
AATTGAAATTTATAACGATATATATGAATCAACTAATTATTTATTTAAAAGTTTGAATTAGAATTTACCATCTCTCGTGCAATTGTTCCAACCGTCTTTGCACCTCCGGTGTGCAACGAACCACCTTTAAGACTACCTGTTGCCATTTTGGCTTGATTTGATATTGCCTTAAACTTGTCTGTGTTCCAATACTGACCCAATTCATCAAAAATATGAGGCAACATCCAACCGGGACGTTCACCATTATTTCGAACTTTCTTTAGCCAGCTAGACAGTCTGGTGGATGCCTTCCTCTCAAATGTGGTACCAATGACCAAATCACATCCAACCGGGACGTTCACCATTATTTCGAACTTTCTTTAGCCAGCTAGACAGTCTGGTGGATGCCTTCCTCTCAAATGTGGTCCCAATGACCAAATTGTACCTCGACTCCCAAGTACACATAGTTTGAAAAAAAATCAATAACGTTAATTAAATCTATAGTAAAAAAAAGTAAAGTATACTAAACTTAACTAAAAAATATATACCTTAAAGTTATTAAACATCACCTGGCGTATACTATTTGGAATCTCGGTCCAAGAGTTATAAGTTTGTGTATAGAGTCTTCTAACACAGTCTTTTAAAGCCCGGGCAGCATCCTTTGCAGTATACCACCTGCAAAACACATAATAAATATGTTAGTTCACGAATAATATATTAAAGCATAAGAAAGAAATAAAATAAACTAACAAATAGATAACAAAACAAATTTACGATGATCCATCTGGCTCAATCATGACTGTACCAAGTCTATCCTTCTGGCCAGAAGCTAGAGCAGACATCGTATCATGTGGTGTAGCACTAGGTGTAGCTGTAGACGAGGGTGATACATCAGGATGCATTAAACGCTGAGTCAATGGAGGCGTACCGGCCATAGCATCTGACTGCTCGCTACTAAATCTCCAAGCCTCATGGCAGATAACTGAGGAGATGTACCTGTGGGAGATGGAGTACATGCCGATAAGGGGTGTGCTCGACGAATAGCCTGTAAAGGTAGGTCCTCATAGCGTCGTGAAGGCAATGCCTGTGAAGTAGATGAAGCACCGACTGGTCGCCGGTAATTAGGCTAAATGAGTATCATGGCTGATGCACTCTGGCGCAGAAGAAATAGATCCTACAATATCCTCAGGATCTATCGGTCTCCTAGACTTCTTCTTCTTAGCCTGTTTAGTCTGGCTAACTCCAAGATGCTCGCAATGTGTATCATCGTCACCGCTTAATGACATCTGTATGCAAATTTACATGTATAATATATATAAAAAATCATAAAATAAAATAAAAATTAAGCAAAATACACTTACATATATACTAGCTAGCTTTCATTCTACACTATTCTTCCTCGCTTGTTTCAATTCCATCATTCTCCCATTCTTCCTCCTCAGTTGTTTCATTTTCATTATCGTCCCATTCTTCGTCATCAAATGATTTATTTTCCTCATTCTCAGATATTTCTTCCTCAACATTCAGTATTTCATCATCAGATACCTCTTCTAATATGTGTTGAGGATGTTGCAGTGTGGTTTCCAATTCAACATCAACTTGTTGTTGAACAATTGCAACATCATTTTGATACGCCACATCTAAGACATTGTCAATTTCAATTCTTCCCACATGCTTACTTTTTATAACAACCCACCAATCAACTTTGTCTCTACGTAATGGATATGAAGCGTAATACACTTGTTTAACATTTTGTGCAATAATAAAAGGATCATAACTTCTGTATTTCCTAGTGTGTTTAACTTCAATTATACTATGTTGATGGTCCACCTTTGTGCCTCTATGTGATGGGTCAAACCACTCACACCGAAACAATACAATCTTCTTCTTAGGCCAACCTGAATACCTCACTTCAATAATCTCTTGAATGACACCATAATATTTAATAGTTTGATCAGTACCACCAACATCACCTTGTATGTAGACACCGCTATTATTTGTTTTCTTGTTCCTTGAAACTTCTTCAGTTTGAAACTTAAAACCATTGACACAATACTTATTCATTGTCAGTACTTGAGATTCGGGTCCAAGTGCTACTTCTTTCACTAATTGCAAATGTTGGACACTTGAGTATTCATCGTAAACCTACGTGATTGTTATTTTCAAGTGATATAATTTAGTATAACATAAATATATTATTAAATACTTAGTGATTTCACACTTACATAGTTCCTCAGCCATTTGGAAAATTCTGTATAGATGGCTTTATTACCCATGTGTTTACGAACAAGCTGATCATTTTACATTCAAGTATTTCGTTAGTTAATGATCACTTATTAATATGTAATTTAATAACATATTTTTTAACACTTACTTGACATATGATTGAATCTCTGGACAATTAAGCAAAATATGTGTCACAGCTGATTGCATTTCCATATCAGTGAAGCCTCGCTTTCCACGCTTTTTAGATCCTCGACCATTTTGATTAAAAATTGATATCGGTGGAAATAAAGGATCAATATTGCCTTCATCATTGTGATTGGGCTTGTTTCTCCTACATGCTACATCATTACCAAAGTAATAAGAATAAAAATCACCAGTTTCTCTCTCAATATGACATTGAACAAATGATCCTTCAATCCTTCCCAGTTGGTTAATCGTTTGCTTTGAATTACCAATTTTTCTGCATGTATATATGTTAATATATAAAAGACTTGGTGAATATATATAACTTAGTGAATATTTCAAATGGATACATCCATCTTGTTTGAACCGGACCTCCGAGGCGGGCCTCTTGTACAAGGTGAATTGGAAGATGCTCCATCACATCAAAGAAACCACATGGAAATATCTTCTCCAACTTAGTAGTAGTAACAAGAATATTTTCCTCCATCCTGTCTAAACTACTCTCCAATAACTTTCCAGAACACAAATATTTTAAAAAAAGACTTATCTCTGTGATTGGTTTCCATATCCTTTGGGGTAGTTGGCTAAAAGCGATAGGAATTAAAGTTTCCATGAACACATGACAATCATGACTTTTCATACCTATCAATTTTCCTTCGCTTTTGTAACTTTAGGTAATTGAGAAACTCTCTCCCAAATTCGATGCCCTGTGAGTAATAGAGGTGTGGGGTCACTTTCAACCTTATTTTTCCTAAATGCATTTTTCATCTATCTAAACTCAAGGTCCATTGGCAAGAACTGGCGATGACAATCAAACCATGTATTTTTTCTGTCATGCTTTAAGTGAATGCCTTACTATTTTCCATGCACTATGGACATGCTAGCTTTCCAGCTGTCATCCAACCAGATAACATCCCGTATGCAGGAAAATCATTAGTAGTCCACATTAAAGAACCACGCATAACGAAATTTTGCTTAGTTGATATATCATAATTCAAAACGCCTTCAAACCACAATTGTTTGAGTTCATCTACTAATGGTTGTAGATAGATATCAATCAAACCTTTTGGATTACGGGGACCTAGAATAACACAACTTAGAAAGATGTAGGGACTGGTCATGCACATTTCAGGAGGAAGATCATACGGAGTAAGAAATACTGGCCAGTATGAATAAGGTGAAACATTATTAGAGAATGGTGTGAAGGCATATGAACACAACCCCAATCTAACATTTCTTGGTTCACTAGCAAAATCAGGATATACATTATCAAAATGCTTTCATGCTTCACCATCAGATGGATGAGACAAGACACCCGACAGCCTTCTATATTCACGATGACATCTCATATGTGGGGCAGCCTCATCGATGCATACAACCTTTTTAACCTAGGAATGAGAGGTAGATAATGCATCGCTTGAACTGGGACCATCTTTTCAGCTGGAGTCCTCTTTTAACGAGCATGTCCACAAAACTTACAATTTTCTAATTCACTATCAGTCTTGTAAAACAACATGCAGCCATTAACACAACAATGAATTCTATCATACGTCAATCCTTGCTTGGACACCAAACGCTTTGCCTGATAGAAGTTCTTTGGTATGTTAAACTCTGGATTAACTAGTTCACCCAAAAGATCAACCATTGAGTCCATAGCAACATTAGGAACATTCCAATGTGATTTAATATTCATTAATCTTACCGCAACTGACAAGGCAGAATGTGGACTCCCTTCACATAGTGGACGACTAGACTCTTCTAATTGATCATAAAAACGTCTTGCTTCTTCATTAGGAGTTTCATCAAAATATTGTTCCGGTTCCATCCCACCTTGAACCCCGAAAGCATCATTGATCATTTCATGAACCATATCATGTTCAACCCTAACCTGTTCAACCCTAATTTGGCCATATGGTTCAACCATATTATAAACATCCACATGCATCGAATTATAAAACATACCATCCAATCCATAACTTTCTCCATGATCAATCCATACAAAATATCTAGTGTTAAATCCATTACGGTACAAATGAACCATAACTCTATCTGGTTTAAAAAAATTTAAGCACTTACATGCACTACAAGGACACTTAACCAATCCATTATTCTTGAAAATGTCAAGTGTCGTTGTATGTTCAATAAAATTTCTAACACCGTCAATATACTCAGGTTTCAAACCAGCACCAGTTTCCTAATGCATATTATACATCCACAAACGATGATCCATCTACAAAAATATAGATATTCAATTATATTATAAATAAAATTTAATAATAATTTTACTACATTAATTCAT
>NW_006239090.1:825495-826198 GCF_000226075.1 Solanum tuberosum | reverse complement strand
AAGTTCAAGTTCAAGTTCAAGTTCAAGTTCAAGTTCAAGTTCAAGTTCAAGTTCAAGTTCAAGTTCAAGTTCAAGTTCAAGTTCAAGTTCAAGTTCAAGTTCAAGTTCAAGTTCAAGTTCAAGTTCAAGTTCAAGTTCAAGTTCAAGTTCAAGTTCAAGTTCAAGTTCAAGTTCAAGTTCTAAGTTCAAGTTCAAATTCTAAGTTCAAATTATAATTTCAAGTTTATGTTCTAAGTTCAGGTTCTAACTTCAAGTTCAAGTTTTAAGTTCAAGTTCAAATTATAAGTTCAAGTTCAAGTTTCAAGTTCAAGTTTCTAACTTCAAGTTCAAGTTCAAGTTCTAATTTCTAAGATTAAGCTCTAACTTCACATTCAAATTCTAAGTTAAACTTCAAGTTCTAATTTCAAGTTCTAATTTCAAGTTCAAGTTCTAATTTTCAAGTTCAAGTTCTAATTTTCAAGTTCAAGTTCTAATTTCAAGATTAAGCTCTAACTTCACATTCAAATTCTAAGTTAAACTTCAAGTTCTAATTTCAAGTTCTAATTTCAAGTTCTAATTTCAAGTTCTAATTTCAAGTTCAAGTTCAAATTCTAAGTTCAAGTTCAAGTTCTAATTTCAAGATTAAGCTCTAACTTCACATTCAAATTCTAAGTTAAACTTCAAGTTCTAATTTCAAGTTCAAGTCTAAGTTCAACTTCAAATT